>NC_056728.1:688943578-689031797 GCF_019279795.1 Protopterus annectens | reverse complement strand
TAGATGTCCTTCTGTTTATAAAATCTTACTATAACCATAGATGTCCTTCTGTTCTGTATGCTGCAGTATTACTTCCCCCTCCCCCCGATGCTTGCCTGGCCCCTGGAGACACGTTTTCCTCACTTAAGATCAGGCTGGTGCTTTGCGGCATTCATTTCCGAGGTTGGTACATGCTGACGTCAACTTTATACCCAGAGTCTCTTTATGGCCGACATACACTAGCTGATGTGCGGCATCATACATAGCTTACAGTAAAATCGAGACTTTTGTGTACTGGTTGGACGTACGAGTTAGTCGGAGCGGTGGCGGACTCCATCATTTATGAATACTGCAGCATATAGAAGAGAAGGACATCTATGGATATGGTAAGATTTTACACAACTATACTATACAGGGGAGGAATGAGGTTTAAAAGAAGGCCAGATTTAAATGGGTCTTATAATGTTTGATTGAAAATGATTGGGTGGATTATAAATGATTGTATAATGTCTGCAAGTGGGAGTGTCAGTATGGTTTGTGATGTAAAATCCTTGCATCTAGGAGTGTGTCTGTGTGGCTTGTTTTCATTTCTATAGATGTATGATTATGTCATAAGTGGTGGTTTAAAAAAGATTTTTCATGTTTAAAAAAGGGCAGGAATTGAATAATTTATGCAATGTTGCTTAGGTTATGTTATATAGTAACACAGTTAGAGTACTGTTTGTTAATACAGTTTGATTACTTTTATATAAATGTAAAGTTGCCTGTGTCACCTGAAAATTCAGTAAAGGTGTTTACAAAAAGAGAGATGGTGACAGTTAATACGATGTCCCAACCCCATGTAGAAAATGGAAGAGGGGGTGATGAAATATCAGTACAGTTATGTTTGGCACTGTCTAAGCTCTAAGATGAAATCTTCGGATCATCTTGTACGTAGCATGGTTTTGAAATTATTAATGCAAATGTAAACAAACCATAACTGATGCCTAGAGGTGTCGGTAGGCTGTAACTGCAGAAGTGCCTGGAGTTTTCACTAGATTGTAATAAGTTGAGTGAGTCATCCTAAAATGTGCCTGGTGAAGTCATGGGATGTCAGTCACTAGTAAAAGGATTTGAAAATTCTGGAGTTAGGCACTGTTAATCTTGTAGTTGATGTAATCTGTATAAATGTGAGATAGGACAGCATGTGTAATAGTGGGTGGTCTTTGCCTACTTGCACGTCAGCAAAAACTTAATAGAAGAAAATGTAATGTGTACTTACAGGGGAGTTGATATGGGGCAAAAGTTCAAAAGAATGCAAGGCTATGTGATCTCATCTGTCTTTGGACAGAAATGTTAGTGAGTCAGAAGGAGAAAACTGGAATAAGCTTGTCAGAGTTGGGGAAGAATGTCATGTGGGTTGGATCTTGGCATAGCTTTCTGGGCCTCCAAAGAATTAAATTGTGTGCAGGGTTCTCACTAAAACGGGAGGGCTAAAAACATACCAAGTCAGTAGGAGGATATAGAAGGAAACCTGTTTGTGTTTTGGGTTTAGGATTTGAAATGCTCAATAGTTTTTCAGATGTTCTTCGTGTTTCACTGTTGCAGTCATCACATTTGGGTTATCTGCCTGCAGGTAGCCCTCAGCCGGTCTGAATACCAGAGTCTTGGATTCCTGCATCGGATGCTGTCTCTTCTTCCATGATGTCAGGTCGTCAGGAGTATAAAACATGCAGCCGATGCCATTGCACCAGTCTTTCTTGCCATGCGGTGCCCGAAGCAAAAGCAGTTTGCAAGTGCCAGTCGGCCGACTCCTGAAATTTTCATTTTCGAGTTTCAGAACCGAAGTCTTCAAAAAACACAAGTACCCCATTGGGGATCCCTTTTCTTGCTCTAACCGATGTTAGTGAAAGTTAACAATTGTCTTACCTGTGGTAAGCAAATACCTCAAAGATTTTCATTCGTACTGCATTCCTTGCTTAGGCCCAGACCATGACGTCCCTCGCTGTTGGTTTTGTGCCTTGCCCGAACCATTCGTTGGGCTATATTTGCAGCAAATTATTTTGGTACTGTGTATCGGTACTCCAAAATGGCTTTGGTAAGCCATCAGACTACCGATATTCCAAAAAACATAAGGATATTGACAGAGACAGACTGCATAGGTCCAAAACTGCTGACGACGCTTCCATTAAGCTAATCGCCAGTACGCCGGTACTCAGTGAGGCGCTTTCGTAGCCCCTGATACCCGCTACTTCAGATTCCCAGGCCTCTACTGAGACCCATTCGGAGTCTAGTATGCCGCGAGATGCTTCTTTGACTATGGAACCTGCGGATGTCTCTACCTTGGATGGGTCCAGAGCCATTGTGCAGGCACCGGCTTCTGAGGGTGTATTCATGCTTACAGACTTGCATTTTAAACCAATGCCATCTTCTTCTTCCAGGCCTAAAACTCGCACCATGCCTAGGAAACAGACGTCCAAACCGCATGCTCAGGCCCATATGCCTAAAAAACAAATGCTTAGAATGGCTGAAGACCTTATTACCTTAATTAGAGGAAGTCAGCCTTCCCCCTCTAAGAGACCTAGAACTGATTTTCCTTCTGATTCTTCTGATCAGGAATCTGATATTTCTGTTTCTTCTGATTACCAGGATTTGCCCTTATCTACCTATGAGGATTCTGATGCAGATGATTCCATTCCCTCTGCTTCTCCTCCAGAACATTTTTCTTTTGGTGAAACCGTGCACACTCTTAGGGAGCATTTCCACTGGGAAAGCCAGGATTACTCTGACTCCAAAAAGAGGCTTAGGGAATTCTTACTCCTTCCTCAGCACAGGCCTTTAGCTGTCCCTCCTGTTCTGGACATTATAGATTATGCTTTCTTGGAATCTAGCCTTTCCCCAGACACTTTACCTCCAGCTCCCAGAAAACCTGACAGGTATTACGAGTACTTGACTCTCACAAGTTCCTCTTCAAGAATCCTACTGCGGATCCAGAGACCATTTCCCAAGGACCAAAAGGCATTAAGGCTACTGCTGCTCAAAATCCTACCCCTTCTGATAGAGATTCTAGAATCTTGGACAGATGGGGTAAGAAGATATACAGTTATGCTACTTTGGCCATTAGGGCTTTAAATTGCCAGTTTCATATGTTAAAGTACCAGCAGCATATTATGGGACTACTTAAACAGAAAATGATGTTGATTCCTGACTGCGCTGAATGCAAAGAATTACAGGATTTAATGCATTCTGCAGAACAAGTTGGTAAACATACTTTGCAATGTGGTTTTGACTCTTTAGAAGCATCTTGCAGGGCTGCTGTCACTGGGTCAGTACTTAGAAGGCATGCTTGACTTAAGGAGCAAAACTTGCCAGATCATGTTAAAGCTAAATTACTGGATGCTCCCTTAAACCAAGACTGCCTGTATGGCAACAAAGCAGAAGAAATCCTCAAAAAGATGGAGTAAAAAGCTAAATCTATGCAAACTGTTAAAGATTTCCTGCAAGTACAGCCTCCCAGATTTAGTAGGCATTGGCCTTCAAAGAAGTAGTTCTTACCAGTCTCTTCCAGGCCTTCTCAGTCGAAACCCTGGAACAGCAGACCACCTAGGTTACAGTTTCAGGCTACCCACAGGCATAAGCAGTGGGGGGCTCCCACTTCCAAAGCAGGGAGTAATAAGACACCCCCCCCTATGGAAAAATGGCACAATGAGTTAACCTTAACCCTTCCAAGCCCTGCTCAACTGCCTGCTCCCTTAGGAGGAAAGCTCGCCTTGCATACAAAAAACTGGGAACTCATTACCCAGGGCAAATGGGTTTTGAATATAGTTTCCCAAGGATACAGATTCCACTTCCACACCCTACCAACCCAAATGGTTGGCCAGACCTACCCCCAAGTCAGTGGGCAGAGGCTCAACAGCAGGATGTTCTTCGTGTTTCATTGTTGCAATCATTACATTTGGGTTATCTGCTTGCAGTAGCCCTCACTCGGCCTGATTAACAGTCTTGGGTCCTGCATCGGATGCTGTCCCTTCTTCCATGACATCAGGTCGTCAGGGGTATAAAACATGCAGCCGACGTTATTACATCAGTTTTTCTTGCCCCAGATGTCAGGTGCCCCCATAATGGGAAGCAGTTAAATCTGTAATTACAAGGATATACCTCCAACAAAAAAGCAAATGCACCAAAACGCTTTTAAGCATAGTAAGGGAGAGTAGAGGTATAGCCAGTATTGCCAGAAGAAGGGGGGCTGGAGGGAGGGTAACCAGGACTGCAACAGTGAATACACTCGAAGATCTACATTTATGGTAAGCGCACACAACTGTACTATGTTCTTCATGTTTCACTGTTGCAGTCATTACATTTGGGTTGATTCCCAAAGCTAAGGTTCGAAGGAGGAATTTAAATAAAATTAGGACAAGCTATAAGGCCCTGCAAGACTGCAGTGGCAAAGCCAGCTCTGGATTTAGAGAAAACTGGCAAATGATAATGCTTGGTGAAAGTATGTACAGAACTCCAGGTAGCAGCTTCTAGGATGTCCCTGGTAGGAACGCCCCTGAGAAAGGCTGTAGAGGTAGATGCAGCCCTAGTTGAATGGGGTCTGATGCCCTGTGGGATAGGTTTTCCATGGAGCTTATAGCAGAAATGAATGCAGTGGCCTATCCATTTTGAAATGGTTTGCTTTGAAATAGCTTTCCACTGGAAAGTTGACCCCTGCAACAGTGAATACACTCAAACATCTACATTTATGGTAAGTGTACACAGCTGTACTTTCTCTCTCTTCTAAGTATCAGGGCTATTGAACCTGTCCCAACAGAAGAAAGGGGACAAGGTTTTTATTCAAGACTTTTCCTGGTACCCAGAGAAGACAGCTCCTGGCGTCCTATCCTGGACCTCTCTATTCTAAACACCTTTTTGGTAATCCCAAAGTTCAAAATGCTAACAATTCAATAGCTGCTTCCTGTGCTAGGCAAAGATGCGTGGTTGGCAACCGTAGACTTACAGGAAGCTTACCTGCACATTCCAATAAGGGAATCTTGCAGGAAATACCTACGCTTCAGGGCAGGCTCCATGCACTTGTCAGTTCTCTGCACTTCCCTTTGGCTTATCTACTGCACCCAGGGTATTCACAAAGTGTCTAGCTCCAGCCATTGCATTTTGCAGGCAGAGAAATATTCAAATATACCCATACTTGGACGATTGCCAGGACTTGCTATTAAAACATCTGGCATTCGTAAAGAAACTTCTAACCTCACTGGGGTACACCATAAATGAAAAGAAATCTCACCTAGTACCCTGCCAACAGATTGTATTTCTGGGAGCAAGCTTGAACACAACTTCCCAGATGGCTTTCCTCACTCCAGAGAAACAAGTTTATTTGACAAAGTACTTCAAACTACTGGCCAGAAAGACCCAGCTATCTGCAAGTTAAATTCTATAAGCTCTGGGGTTCATGGCCTCTTGCATTCTACTAATTCCATATGCAAGACTGCATATGAGGAAACTACAGTGGCATCTAAAAAGCTTATGGTGTCAACATTCTCAGGACCTGGACTCAATGATTCATATCATTCCTTGTATAAAGACAGAGTTCCTTTGGTGGGTAGAGACCTGCTACCACAACAAGGGGCTCCCTTTCACTCTACCCCCTGCCCCCCAAACCCTAACAGACACATCAGACTATACATGGGGGGGGGGCTCACTTGGCAGGGCAGTGCATTCAGGACAAATGGAACCTGAGACAGATGCACCTGCATATCAATCAAAAAGAAATGTTAGCTGTACAGAATTCCCTGACAGCCTTCAAAGACCACATTCTTCCAGGACAATTATTGGTAAAGACAGACAACAGCACAAGTTATGTGGTACATAAACAAGCAGGGGGGAACCCACTTGTACCCTCTCTGCAGACTAGCCATGGCTCTGTGGAACACAGCCTTGAGCTACCAAGTGCACCTACAAGCTCAGTTCCTGTCAGGCAAGCTATATTCACTGGCAGACAACCTAAGCAGAAATCTCATGGACCCACACGAATGGAAACTGGAACCAAAAATATTCAACCTCTTGAGGAACAAATGGGGGACTCCAGAGATAGACCTGTTTGCCTCCCCTCAGAACTACCAATTGTACAAATTCTGCACAAGGACTTCCCACAGTCAAGCTTGGAAAGTGGATGCCCTGTCCTTTACCTGGGAAAACCTCTTGGTTTATGTCTTTGCCCCTCTGCCTCTCCTCTCGAAGGTTCTGCTAAAGATCAAACAGGATAAGCCAAGGGCAATACTGATTGCACCAGTCTGGTCATGCCAGCACTGGTACCTCCTGTTGCGCAGTATGACACTGCTGGAACCATGGCATCTGCCCCAGACCCCTTCCTTGCTGTCCCAGCAGGTGGGCCAGATTTTGCACCCCCAGCTTCAAACCCTGAACCTTGCAGCCTGGCTAATTCCTCTCCAATAGCATCCCTCAGTAAGCAGGTGCTAGATGTCATTCTGGAGGTAAGGAGGCCTAGTACTAGAAAATCCTATGCTGAAAAGTGGAAAGGATACTGTTCTGGAACCATACCCAGGGGATGGGCACATTGGTGCCCAGCTTACCTCATATTCTTCAGTACTTAACAGAAATGCTCCACAAGGGCCTATCCTTCTCGTCAATTAAAATTCATGCCTCTGCCATTTCAGTACATTATAATACTGAACCACCCCTCTTCTCTCACCCCCTGCTAAAGCAATTCCTCAGAGGGGCCAAAAATTTAAGACCCCCCCCCCCAGGAGAGACCCTCCTCCAGCCTGGGACCTTAACTTTGTATTGGAAAAGCTCACTCTCCCTCCATTCGAGCCAGCTGCAACTGCAGAGTTGAAATTCCTTTCTTGGAAAACAGCCTTCTTTCTAGTCATCACTTCAACAAGAAGAGTTTCTGAATTGCAGGCCCTCATGGCAGTGGAGCCCTTCATTATCTTCTATGCAGACAGGGTTTCCCTCCGGACCAACCCTTCCTTTATGCTCAAGGTGGTGTCTAGTGTGGCCCTAAATCAGTCCATTCATTTGCCTACTTTTTGGGCTTGGGCTCACTTTGCTCCACACCCACCCCTCATATCATTTTCCTTTATACCTAACCACCTGTTTCCTCCTACCCAAACACTCCTCCCCTTCCTGTTCTTCACAAATACTCTAGCCTGCTTCCTGCCTCCAACATAGATTCCCCACCTCCTCCACTGCCTCTCTATACACACCACCCTATAACTATTAAATATTACCTATAATTAATATTTTTAACTGCAGTAAATACACATATCTGAACGTAGTCCAAAAAATTGAAAATAGATAATTCAATTCACCTTATCCATAGTCAAGAACATCATTACAGATAAAGTAGCAAGTATCCCCCCCCCCTGTATTTACTAACTCACTCTCTCTGCTACCCTCTCTTAACTGGAGGATACCAATTACCTGACCAATACTTCTTGGCCATACTGCAGCTCCCTAACACATAAAATGATAGCTCTTGCACTGGCCATACTGTCCATCACTTTTCTGTAGCCGTATGCCCAGCATTACCGGATGCTTATATAGCTCCTAAGTCCCTAACATCACTTCAGCTTGTAGCTACAGACAACTCCCATTAGCAAGTCTTACACTCTCATCCACCTATCACTTCAAATCTCGTTTCCCTCTTAAGAACAAACTCCCACATACACCGAATACTGCACCTTTAATACAACACCACTCTCACTCATTCATAGATAGTACCCTTGCATGTAACACATTCTTTCTGAAACTAGATAACATGGGTTACACATATTCAACCCAACTACTAAAAACATAATTCTACCCATTAATAATCTTCACCTACTCCTACTTTCCATCCTGTCCTCCTACCACACTCAGCTTCATAACCACACCCCATCGATTCCATAGCCAACACCACCAAACTAAAAAACTTCCCTATATTGCCATGTGACCTTACCTCCCCCTACCCTTCTGTTGCTCACGCATTAAACTGAATATCAAAACTAACCCCCTCTCTTCTCAAAGACAAACTAAAATAATTCACAAATTGACCAAACTCTATCTACACCCTACTCCATAAACTCACTTGCAGTGGTGATATACATCCCAATCCAGGACCCAAAACATCATTCAGCCCAAACTTAAATCAGC
Organism: Protopterus annectens; assembly: GCF_019279795.1. Taxonomy (NCBI): domain Eukaryota; kingdom Metazoa; phylum Chordata; order Ceratodontiformes; family Protopteridae; genus Protopterus; species Protopterus annectens. The sequence goes on along the minus strand of NC_056728.1, from coordinate 689,023,685 downwards.
TAAATCCCCTACACCACAGATCTACCTCGGCTCTCCTCTTAGTAAACATTACTGTAAGAAGTATACTTAACAAAATTCAGGACCTTCATGCCCTACTAGCTCTATACAAACCAGATATCACTGTGTTAACTGAAACACGGCTGAAACCACATCACAATAATGAAATTACTGCCCCGGGTTACAACATTATCAGAGAAAAAAGGCGGAGGTGTTGCAATATTATTCCAAAATCATCTTGCCTTAGAACAACTAGATTGCAATACCCATGAATTCAAAGATGTAGAACTAATCCTTGCCAAATTAAAAATAAGTTCCAACAAACATATAATTATTGCAGGTGGCTATATACCACCAGGCAATAACATCACTGTAATGGAAAGCCTGCTTAATAGGACGTCCATTTCCTTTCCACATGAAACCATATTATTAGGAGACTTCAATATTGATGGGCTTCACTGCTCCAGTCATAACCCCTCTGCCTTCATAAACCTCCACAGGTTTACCCAAACTATAACCACCCCCACTAGAATTGACAAAACTTCCAAACGCCAGTCCATCTTAGACTGGATCCTGGTGTCTGACCCCACTCTTGCACAGCAATCTGATTGTCTTCCAGATACCCTAAGTGACCATCATCCAACCTGCCTAATTAGGAACAGATCCCAAACCATCAACCAACATGTCCTCAGAGTAGTTAGAAACAAAACAAACCTTTATAGCTACTGATCTCATCAGTACTCTAAAAAGCTGTAACTGGACCCCCTAAAACATCCTAACTCTAGACGATGCTGTCAAGTACTTTAACACAACCTTCTTAAAATCTTAAACCATCATGCACCCCCTAGAACCATTAGAATAAAAACTAACTATGCTCCATGGCTAAGAAAAGATGCTAAAACTATAATGAAAGAAAGGGACACGGCCTGGATTCAATATCAGAAAAACAAAACCAGTACTTTGAGACAAAACTATGTAGAGCTCCGTAACAAAGCCAAAAAACAAATCAAACTAGACAAAGCCAGCTACTATACAAACATGTAAGAAAAATATGCTCACAACCCACAAAAATTCTGGGCCTCAATAAATGGTATACTGCATCCAGGAAAGTCCATGACTCCAACCCCTGTGCTTCCAAATAACCATAAAAACATTCCAACTCAGTTTAACAAATTCTTTACCGAAACAGTCTAGACCCTTGCCAGTGCCCAAAATAGTACTAGCAGCCCCCACCAATAACTACCCCAACCCACCCCAATATACAAAACAATAGCCCCAGTTTTCGCCTCCACTCTGTATCCACCAAATCAATATCTAAACTCCTTGGTAAACTTAAACCAACCACTCTAGCAGCTGATAAGCTGCCAGCAGACTTCCTTCAGATCAGCTGAAGCTATAGCCTATCCTGTCTCTATTCTTATAAACAGATCTCTCTCAGAATGCAAAGTCCCCACCTCATGGAAAACATCATATATAATTCCACTGCACAAAGGAGGCAACTCCTTAGAGCTCACCAGCTATCGCCCAGTAGCAATCCTATCACCTTTATCCAAAATATTAGAAAGAGTTGTTCATAGTCAACTAATACAGTACCTCCAGAATAACAACCTACTCTCCATATCCCAGCATGGCTTTAGACCTTCCCATGGCACCACAATAGCACTACTATCATTCACCAACTTAGTTAACCATCACAGAAACAAGGGTCTATTTGTTTCTTCCATATTCTTAGACCTATCAAAAGCCTTTGACATGGTAAACCACATTCTTGATACCCTGTCCACCCTAAATGTAAGTCCCTCCTCTATATCATGGTTCAACAGCTACTTATCTGTCCATCAGCAAGCGGTCCTATGGCAGGACCAATTGTCCCCCCTGTTACCAGTAACCACAGGAGTCTCTCAAGGATCCATCCTTGGCCCATTGCTGTTCTCTCTATTTACAAATCAGATCTCTTCATCCTCTCAGACTGCCTCAATAGTACAATATGCAGATGACACCACCCTCATATGTGCTGCCTCCACCCTTAGTGAACTGCAAACCCTTACCCAAAATAACTTCACCCTAGCCGAAACGTGGTCCACCAACATCAAACTTCTTAATCCCAAAAAAAACAAACTAATTATTTTCAGCCCTGGCAGAGCTCCTCCCCTAAATAATAATTTCACCATTAGCTCCAAAGAAAACATTCAAATCAGTCCAACCACACACACTAAACTGCTAGGTGTAGACATAGACAAAAACCTGAGGTTCGGCATCCACATAGCACAAATTATTAAGAAAGTTAATAAAAAACTTGGTCTCCTCTACAGGAACAAACAGTTTATGACAAAACGCACCAAAGTGACCATCGCAAGGACTCATCTTCTATCCACCCCCCTCTATACCTCTCTCATCTTGACAAGTCTCCGCCAAACTGATCTAAATAAAATGGAATCATGCTTCAACAAGATTGCCAAGTTTGCCTGATATAGGTCTCACCACTGTCTATCTCTTAAGCAACTCAAGAATAAATGCTACGGGATTACCAATAGGTGCTCTATCACCTCTGGATGCAGAAACTGAATCCGACAATATAAACAGCTTCACCTTCAATACGAACACCTCCACACAATCATAGAAATATTTCCACAAGCTCCAAGTTAACAAAGATACTTTATTGCCAAAATTGTCCAAAAATATCCAAGGCCAACGCCACTACATAAAATCAAGTACATGAAATCGGTTAAGCGCTTTCACCCATGTGATATGGGCTTCATCAGAACACAATAACTAATTCAAAGACGCCTTATAAAACTTTTTTGGTGCCAAAAACCTCCAATTCAAATATTTGCATTCAAGCATTAAAGCTGTAAAGCAGTATTACCTTACTAAATAAGCAACTCAACTGGCTTGAGTTGCCTCATATACTTCTACTCAATCAACTCTCTATAGCGCACAAACTCTACTACCTTCCTGAGATAACTCCAGCACTTCAGCAACTAATTCAGCCCCACATTCCCTCTAGAGCCTTAAGATCTAGTAACCAGAACCTTATAACTGTCATCAAACATAAAAACAAAGCTGGTAGGTCCCTCTTTGCCAACACCATTGCCAAAACCTGGAACACACTACAAAGTCAAATAACTTCTACCACCTCCTTTAGTCAATTCTAAAAACAACTAAAAACCCACTATCTAAGTAACTGGCTATGCTCATGTCACTCACCAGGCTAATCCATACAAAGAGAATTTGTCAGGGTACAGCTATGTATAAACAGTTTCTCCCCTGAAAGCTTCCAAAAACGTATACATTTACCTCACAAAACTTACAACTGCAAAAGTAAACAAAAAAATGTACCTCTGATTGTGTACTGTAAGAAATGTTAATCACTAGCATGATGTCCTGCTGTGTGTATATATGCTATATGTATGTTTGTTAATCACCAGCATGTTGTCCTGATGTGCATATATGCCATACATATGTATGTTCTACCTCATTTTACTCTCATGTAATGTACTGCAATGTGGAGCTTTTCTCCCCGGGCCTCCGCTGAAAATGGACCTGTGTCCAGTCTGACTTTCCTGGTAAACAAATGTAAAATAAATACTTTTTTCCTTAATCCACAAAACAAAGGAGAATGAATACTGCACTCTCTGGACCTGCACAGACAACTTAGATTTTAGTTGGACAGGACTAAGCTTCTCAGAAAATCTGAACAGCTGCTAGTTGGCTTTGCTGCAGGGGCAGAGGAAAAGGCCATTTCAAAGCAAACCATTTTTAAATGGATAGCCCATTGCATTCATTTCTGTTACAAGCACCATGGAAAACCTACCCCACAGGGGATAAGATCACACTCCACCAGGGCTGCATCTACCTCTACATCCTTTCTCAGAGGAGTCCCTACCAGGGACATCCTAGAAGCTGCTACCTGGAGCTCCGTACATACCTTCACCAAGCATTACCACATGGCTATTTTTTCTAAATCCAGAGCTGGTTTTGCCACTGCAGTCTTGCAGGGCTTAATAGCTGGCCCTAATGCTCTCTAACTTCCTGCTCCCTTCTGTAGCTTTGGGAAGCTACCCAAATGTGATGACTGCAACAGTGAAACACGAAGAACATAGTACAGTTGTGTACATTTACCATAAGTGTAGATGTTAGAGTGTATTCACTGTTGCAGTCCTGGTTACCCTCCCTCCAGCCCCGACTTCTCTTTGCTCTACCTTTCCTTCTTGTTTGGTGTATTTGCTTTTTGATGGAGGTGTACCATAACATATAATTGCTTCACTTTGTGGGGGCACCTGACATCTAGGACAAGAAAAACTGATGTAATGGCGTCGGCTGCATGTTTTATACCCCCTGACGACCTGACATCATGGAAGAAGAGACCGCATCCGACGCAGGAATCCAAGACTCTGGTATTCAGGCCGGCTGAGGGCTACCTGCAGGCAGATAACCCAAATGTGATGACTGCACCAGTGAATACACTCGAACATCTACATTTATGGTAAGTGTACACAACTGTACTTTACCTTGGTTACCTAGTTTAGAATAGAGGAGAAGAGGTGTGAAAGTTACTTCTATTGCATACACGGATTATGTTCCTTTGCAAAAATGGCATTGCGGTAATAAGGTAAGCTTTAGGCTTGGTTGCCAGTGATATTTACAAGCATTTTAAATGTAATTTTGCATTTGACACTAGATATTCTAATGAGAGTAGCTTGACTGAAGAAATGTTTTTGCACTGATGTTTTTTATACCCAGCTGTGGATGTTTCTAGTCTTGCTTAAATACCCTACCTGAAGTACTGAATGCAGAATTTTCTGAAGTCAAAAAATACAAGGAAGTTTTCTTTCTCAAAAAAAAAAAAAAAAAAGACAGTTTTGTTTATAAGCCATTATTGTGAGGTACACTTAAAATTTAATTTTCAGTTTGGTTTTCCTGGCACAGTAAATCCTACAACCACTAAAAATATTTAAGAAGATGCAGCAGCAATTCTGTGCTATAAGTGGGTGTGAAATGGTCCCTTTCAGTTACTAACTAGTTAATATAAGATACTAAACACAGTTTTCATTTTATCTGTGCAGGGTTTAGAAGCGTACTGTTTCAGGTTGACTTTTGAAGCTAGTTTAAACTATTCTACAGGCAGCTTGGAATAAGTGTAATTATGCTGTAGTAGTGTGAGTGATGGCAGGGGAGGTATAGATTATGACTGAAACTGTCCAGAATCTACTTCATGAGAGAAATGGAACTTCTTGTCAGTTATGGAGAAAGTAGGGAGTGCTTATCAGAAGGATGTGTACATCATGGAAGTGCCAAGAATTGATTCTCCCTCCATTGCTTAGTTTTAATTGAGGATTGTGTACTGAAAAGAACCCAGGTCAAGAGAGAGGAAGGACATAGCTGGGCTCGGCTTTCCTGATGTAGACCAGGGGGAGTACAGCATGAATTTGACTATATTAGGTAACTTAACAAAGGGGGTGTACTAACTTACACTATGGAAAATGAAATCTAAGGATAGCATTATTATTCATCTGAAATGTGTAAAAATAGTTGCTAAAAGGAATTTAATCTTTTAACAACATAGACTTGGCAGATATCGTAGTTGAAAATTAAATTTAAAGTTTACGTTTACAAAATGTACAGCAAAAAGCAGACTGATCAATGCAAGGTACTTTTAAAAATATTAAAGCATGTTAGCATTATTGAATCGTAAGCCAAATTCCAAAAAAAAAAAAAAAAAAAAAAAAATGCTGAGGCTTCAAGCCATGCATTGCATCTGCAGTATCTCACTTTCTTTAAAAAATGCATTTCAGATAGGGATTGTTCCATTTGGTGTACCGTAACTTTGAGAATTAAGGTGCACTTAAAAAATATCTCACCAAAATGGTATTCAAGTTGGTCAGTTTGTTTGCCTGATAAGCCACATCAAAATATGCAGAGTATTGCATTATTTTTTTCTTTAGTTTAAAAAAAGTGTGATTGAATTGCCTGCTTTAGTGTATTTTTTGTTGCAGGATATTTAATTTTTTTGTTTAAAGTTAAGTTTGTCTGTCTTGATAAGAGTTTGGGTGTGGATCTATGGTGCTGCTTCACTTATATTTGATTGCAGAGGTTGATGTGCCTGCCATTTTTGTCTTTTTTACTCAGCTTTGAGAGTTCTTAGATAAATCATCAGATTTCAGTGAATCTTCACTGTGCCTTGTTGCCATGCCGGACCTGCTGCTGCAGGCAGAAGAGACCACATACAGTAGTCACACCAGTGTTTTTATTCTGTGACAGGAAAACCAAGACTCCTGAATCATCCTGGGCTGTATGTGCTTTATTGGCTACCTCTCTGCAGCAGAATGACCTTCAAAGGGGTCTTTTTTTCTGCCTTAGCTATGCTCCCCCCCCCCCAGTTGAAATGGTTGTTGGGGATTCCCAGAGTCTGGATCCCACATTTTAATGGGCAGGTATTTATTTGCTAACCCTATTGTGGGGGCAGGGTGTTTATGCCTGCTGTGAGTGGTCAGTGTCCATATGACAACCTGAGCTCTATAAGGCCATCAGGACAAGGAAAGTATTGAGCAGTAGTGGCTGACTCCCTTTGTTTTGGGTACAGGTAGGGAATCTTAGCAGTTTCATCACATAACCTCTCCAGTGGAGCTTAGAAGAATAGCTGTGAGCTACAGATAGATCTGCTAGGAATAGGGAATTTTAGAAGGTCTAAGGACCTGCTTCTTCAGAGCTGTACCCATGTTAAGAGGACAACTGATTAAGGATAAGTGACGACTATATGCAGCTCTGAAAGGTTGGTGTAAGGGAGATGTTATCTATCCAAAGTTTCACATATCCCTGTAATATGATGATTAGCTCTCTGCACTTACTAACAGAAATCAAACTCCAAGCTGACATACATCCTAACCCAGGACCCACACAGCTACTCCCACCCCACTCAACTCCCACAACACCTGCTAATACTACCCTCCAACTTCCTCCCGTGAAATATTCCAAATCAGACTTGCTCATAACTAATTTTAACCCCAGAAGTATCACAAAAAAATCTAGTGAATTTCATGAAGCCCTAGCTACCTACACTCCTGATATAGTAATTATTAGAGACATGGCTAAAAACCACACATTAAAGATGAAAAATGCTAACCAGTGATTATAATGTTATTAGACAAGATAGTCTGAACAAGCATGGTGGAGGCATTGCCATCATGCCATCATGTATAAAAAATTCCTCAAAATTGGAAAACTAATCTGTACTCCCCCAGATCTACCTGAAGCAGAAATTCTAACCAACTGATTTGAAGTAAATCCACATAAACCATCATAATTATTGCCTCCTACCTACCACCAGGAAATAATCTACCTACCATTGAAAGTCTCCTATCCTGGGCATCCTCTACTTTCAACCAAGAAACTATAGTGCTAGGTGATTTCAACTTGGACTGGCTATCCTGCTCATCTGACACCCACACCAATTTTATCAATCTATTCAGTTTCACCCAAGCTGAGAGATAAAACGGGTAGAAACCACCACGATGAAGAAGCAGACTATTTATTACAAGAATAAAAATAACAAGCGCTTTCACGTGCATCCAAAAGCACGCTTCATCAGATTTAACTAAAACACTTCACTGAAGCACTTTTATACATATCTCCAAATGCTATCAATTAACATAATTGGCAATCAAGATCAGTATAATTTAACAGGAGAGACAGTAATTAAAAAAGTTTCATTAACCCCTGTGAGACAAGGTAAAAATTCAATATACCAAGACTAAAACAGCACAATACATCCTAAACTCTAATATAAAAAGAAAAGAAAAATAAAGAAGATAAAGATATATATTGATATAACGATCAAATCATCTACAGCAAATAGCACTGAATGCTTAGCATCCCAATTTAACTCTCATTTCATCACAACTATCACCTTACTTTTAAACAACTCATCTAACCAACCCGTTACAGTGCCTACCTCCACTTAACTTTAAACCCAGCTACTTGTCTTTTAAACCTATACAAACCACTTATATAAAAAACTATCAAAACTAAAGGCTACCTGTCAAGCAGCTGACTAACTCTAATGACTTCTTAAAAACTGCTGCAAGCTCCATCGCCTATCCTGTATCTATCCTAATAAATCGCGCCATCACATAATTATATGTCCCCATACTATGGAAAATATCCCATATCATCCCCCTCCATAAGGGTGGCCCATCTAAAGATCTCTCTAATTATTGGCCCATTGTCATTCTCTCACCCCTAGCCAAAATCTTAGAGAAATGTATCCATAAGTAGCTCCTAGACCACCTCACTACACATAACCTCTTATCTAGTTCACAGCACGGCTTCCATCCAAAACACAGTACATGCACAGCCCTCATACGTTTCACTAACTACAGCAACCTCTTCAAAAACAATGGACAAGTAGCCTCTGCTGTATTCCTTTATATGTCCAAAGCTTTTGATATGGTATCCCACCATCTGCTACTCAACACTCTAGCCTCCTTCAGCCTCAACTCTACAGCTCTCAACTGGCTCTTCAGCTACCTTACTAATTAACAACAGCCAATTAAATGGGATAATAAACTCTCCACACTCCTCCCAGTCTCCATTTGGGTTCTTCAGGGTTCCATCCTTGACCCTCTCCTTTTTATTATATCCACAAATACTCTATACACTGCCACTAAATCTGCTTCTGTCATTCAATATGTTGACGATGTTACTCTTATTTGCTCTGCTCTCACACCCCAAGAACTCCAAGATAAACTGCAAAAATCATTTCTAGATATTGAAGATTATTTAAATGAACTTCAGCTCATCGCAAACCCAAACGAAAGAAAATCAATGATCTTCTTCAACAGGAAATCCAAAGCAAAACCACCTCCTCTCTCCATCTACTCCACTAATGGCATTGTAATAGAACCAGTTAACCAAAAAAAACTACTTGGTGTCACAGTAGACAACAACCTAACATTCGATAAACACATATCACTTGCAGTTAAGAAAGTTCACATCAAACTTGGTGCACTGTATAGGGCCAAACCTTATCTTACTCTAAATGCCAGGCTATCCACAGCCAGATCCCACCTCCTATCTACTCTTCTCTACTGTTCTTAACTTTTCTCTAACCTGCGCAAGTCTGATTTACATTTACTTGATTCATGCTGTAAAAAAATAGCAAAATTTGTTGCTAATATACCCAACAGGACCCATCATTGCCTTGCTCTTCAAAAATTACACTGGCTTGAATTTCCCAATCTGTTATCGATCGCACAATTAGCTCACCACTGCCCACTCTATTATCCACAAATCTGAAAACTGCCCTGCACTCTCTAACCTAGTACAACAAAATACCAACCCCAGGACCCTTAGATCATCTGATAAACTTATACTCAAGGTTACAAAGTCCCATAATTCATAGGTTCATAGGTTCATACTAGGCTATCTGCCCTAGGGCATTTATAAGCCTAGCCAGAGTGTGTTTGGCTTTCGCCACCCATTTTATATGAATTTTGCCCTTTTTCGAGGTTAGTATACTGTGCCTCTGTCTAACAGTGACACAGAAGTGTTACCCGGGGTAAACCTACAATCTCCCATCCACTCATCAAGATTCCTCTTGAAGAGAGTCAGTGAGGGACTCTGCCTAACCTGGACTGGGATTTTATTCCAGAGTGAAGGGAGCCTTTGGGTTATGAATCTGTCCCTCCAGCATGTCCTATTTATTTCAGTGCTGAGGTTCAAGTCTCTCGAGCGCATAGCTCGATGGGATTTGGATTTTCTGAGGTGCAGCATGTCCATTAATTCCGGGTTGGACATGGATTTATACGTCAGGCACAGATCGCCTCTGAGCAGGCGGTACGCCACTAAGTAGAGCTGGAGTTTTTTTAACCGGGCAGCATATGGCATCTGTTTGAGCCCTTTGATCCTCTTGGTGAGGTACTTTTGGGGTCTTTCCAGTTGCTGCAGGTGTCTGGTGAGGTACATCCCAAAAGCGGCATTGTACTCAATTATGGGCCTGATGAGGGATGAGTAAAGTGGCACGATGACCTCCCCTGATTTAGATGTGAATCCCTTCATGATTAGGTGGGCTATATAAAATGTTTTTCTAACCACTTTGGCCACGTGGTTTTCAAATAAGCGATTGCTATCAACTTGGGTCCCCAGGTCCCTAATTACTTCTTCCGTACTTAATGGATTACCACCTATGTGGTAATTTGTGGGCACTTTGTTTTTGCCAAAGGGGATGACTATACACTTTTTGGTGTTTAGCTTGAGGCCATGGCTCTGGCACCAGTTGTCTGTTTCTACGAGGCCCTTTTGTAGGATGCTTGTGTCGGCTAGAGAGTCGATTATGGTGCCTAGTTTGCAGTCATCTGAGAACTTGGTCAGCCATAGTCCTTCCATGTTGGCCTGTACCTCCAAGAAATATATACCGAACAAGAGAGGTCCCAGGACTGAGCATTGTGGGACGCCACTTGTAACTGGTTTGGAGTCTGACATGGCTCCAGCAATTCTAATCAGGTGGGTTCTGTCCTTGAGCCAGTTTGCAACCCATCTAGTGACATAGGGGTTTATATTTAAGCTGGTGAGCTTATCTATAATGCCCGAGTGGGGTATTGTATCGAAGCTTTTATGAGGTCCAGGTAGGCTGTGTGGACCACCTTCCCCTCGTCAATGGCCTTGGTGACTGTTTCAAAGAAATCAACCAGGTTTAAGAGGCAGGATCTGCCCTTAACAAAGCCGAACTGGGTAGGATCCAGTGTCTGTAGGTCCCCAATATCTTTATTTATAAGGTCCATGATGATCCTTTCCATAGCTTTGCAGACCAACCTAGTCTGGCTTATGGTGCGATAGTCTCCAGGATCCGTTGAGGCACCACCTTTGTGGAGAGGGACCACTGTTGCTGTATGCCACTCTTTGGGTACATATCCTGTCGTAAGGCTGACATTGAACAGTAGTTTTATGTTTGGGTTTAGCTCTTCTTGGAGTTCATGTAGGACGCAGCCCGGGACACCATCTGGTCCCATTGATGCTGTGTTTTTTGCTTTGGAGAGGGCAGCTCTTACCTGAGCATCTGAGATGTCAGGGGGGCAGCACTCTGCTGGGATAGATATTTGCCCTTTTGATGGGGAGGGGGGGGGTTTGCACTGAACCTGTCAGCTAGGATGTTGGCAATGTCTGTGGGTTCGGTGTATTTTTTGTCATTTTGGACTAATTCTGAGCATATCTGGGAATTCCCACCCAGGTTCCCAACATAACTAAAGAAAGCCTTGTGATGATCCTTAGTGTCCTGTGCAATTTTTCTCTCGAAGCTGGCCTTAGACAATTTTGAGTGCCCGTAGTTTTTTGCTAATACTGATCAGAGATGCCTTCCCTTTTTGGGATTTTGCTCGGTCATGTAGTAGCTTCCTCCTTCTATTGTATAGTTTGTTTATGGCTGGGGTCCACCAGACAGGATGCCTGCCTTTTGAGGATTGGGTCTTGGTTTTATTTGGGATTGCATGATCCATGCATTCCTGAAGGTGTTCATAGAATGCGTTTATAAAGGATTCTGCGGTCTGGGCCGTATTTTCCGCAGGCCCGGGGGCTTTGAAGGAATCCACCTCGGTTTTGAGGAGTGTGGAATTTGCTTTAGAGAAGTTTTTCACTGTGATTTTCTGGGCAGGTGGTGGGGTCGGGATGTGAATATCCAGTGAGATTAGTTTATGGTCTGATCTTACCAGTGAGGGATACACTTCTGGTCTGGAGCATAGAGCCCCCATGTTGGTGATGATCAGGTCCAGTATGTTTTCCCCTCTTGTGGGAGTGGTAACAAATTGTTACATAGCATTTGAGTTTATAAATTCTAGGAACCTTTGGGCTAGGGTGTTGGAGCTAGAGTAATGCTCCCAGTCTATGTTTGGGTAGTTGAAGTCGCCCAATATAATGGTGTTTGGAGAGACCTTCATATTTTTCAGTGTTCTCAGGAAGGCCGAGTGGGGTTCCTGGGTTTGGGAGGGTGGTCTGTAGCAGGCTATAAACTGGAAGGCAGTTTTACCCACTGTTAGTTGCACATGGATAGTCTCTGATGCTTCGTGCTGTGCCACCAACCTGGAGGTGTGGGTATCTTTGACGAATATTGATACTCCCCCTCCTTTTGTGGTTCGGTCCAAGTTTTGGGGCCGAAAAGCATGGTGTGAGGTATAACCTGGTAGTGCTGGGGTGCTCTCGGGAGCCTTGAACCAGGTTTCTGTTACTGCACAGATATCTATGTTCTCCATGCTAAGGAGAGTTTCGAGTGCGTGCATCTTGAGGTTTAGACTTCTGGCATTGAGTAGCATTGATGCCTATGGAGGTGGGTTTGTATTTTGAGCCTAGCCTAAAAAAGGCACTATGGCAGTGGCAAGAGCCTTTGCCAATATCTGAAAGCCCAGGGGTGACAGGTGCAAGCCGTCCCTAGCGAAGCATCGTGGCTTGTCGAGCATGTCATCCCAGGCTAACAGGCATTGGATCCCCTTTGAATGACACCAATACTTAAGCCAGTTGTTGAAATTGATCATCTTGTCTTCATATTGTGGCATCATTCTTGGTGAGGGTAAGATGCTTCTCAAGGTCAGGGTCATACCGGCCTGGGCTACATGCTCAGAGAGCTCCACTATGTCTCTTTTCATGTAGTCCAGGGAGGTACGTCTCAGGTCATTCACACCGACATGGACAATGACTGAGTCATATTTGTACTTGCCTTGGCGTGACCTGAGTGCTTGTGTTATGTGGCGGATCCTAGCGCCCGACAGGCAGCTCACCGTGACCTTCTCCTTGTTCAGCCTGGTGAGCAGGACGTCAGTGTGCCTGACGATAGAGTCATCTATTACAAGTGTATCAGGTGTGTTGTTTAGCCTTAAGGGCTGTGACCATTTGGCACACTGGCTTTGTGAGCTATGTGTTGCACGTGTTTTGTTTTGGGGTTGCAGTTGCTTGGGTGTCTGCTTTGGAGGTCTCTTCTGCTTAGGAAAATTTTTATTTAGAGCCTTCGAGTATGTTTTTGTGTGTTTGTGTTTGGTTTGCTTTCGTGGTAGGTCTATGTGAGATGAATTGTAGTGAGTGTGGTTTCCTTCTCCTCCTGACTGGTTACGCCAGTACTGAGTTGAGAGAGCTTAGCCTCCAGTTTGGCTATATGGATGTTCATCGTGCATACAGCTGCTGTCATAACAGATGGGTTATCCTGCCGTCAGGCGGGTCCTCGGTCGGCCGAATTCCAAAGTCTAGGTCCGGCGTCGGTTGTCGTCGCTTCTTCCCTGACGTCAGTGCGTCAGGGGTATAAAAGAGGCAGCCGACACCATTTTCTTCAGTCTTTCTTGCCGCACGGTGCCCGAAGCAGAAGCAGTTCGCAAGTGCCGGTCGGCCAGCTCCTGAGATTTACGAAAGTATTTCAGCCGAAGTCTTCTTGAAAGCTAAGTACCCGTTGAAACTTTTCTTGCCTCAGACCGATGTCAGACAAAGTTAATAATTGCATTTCATGTGGGAAGCAAATACCGCATAAGGATTTCCACTCTTTCTGTATACCTTGCTTAGGCCCAGACCACGACATCTCGGCCTGCCGTTTTTGTGCTAGATTCAATAAGCGCATTATTAAGCGTCGGGCGGAGTTCGCCCTTCACTTTTTTGGCAAAAAATTTAATTATATTATGTCATCAGATACTCCGACTCCAGTTTTGAGCAAAAAAACGCAAAGATAAGGACCGACGCACGAGGTCCGCACCACCTACTGAAACCACGCTAAGGCCGACTGCCGGTTCTCCGATACTCAGCAAGGCGCCTACGCAGCCTCTGAGTACCGATGACAAAGCATTACCGGTGTCTTCGGTACCCGAGGTCGCAGGCTCCTCGGCCCCCATTCCTACTACAGATCCCGACGCCACTCCTGGCGGGGATACTCAGAATTTAGACAGGCCTGCCATTTCTCAAGGGGTCTTCAGGCCTTCCTCCTCCTCTATTAAAGCCTTCACTAAATCTAAAGCAGCCATGAAATCCAAAAAGCAGGTTCCTCAGACCCCCTCTCAAGGCACCATGCCTAAAAAACAGATGCTTAAAATGGCTGAGGATTTGATTACTCTTATCAGGGGTTCTCATCCCCCCTCTGACAAAAGGCCCAGATTAGAGGAAGACTACCCTTCCTCAGATCAAGCTTCTATTACCTCAGAACTATCTGAGGACCAGGATTATGCCTATTCTCCATTCGAAGATTCTGATGCTGAGGAGTCTATTCCCTCGGTCTCCCCCCCTGAGGACTTCTCTTTTGGGGAAACCCTGCATACATTGAGGGAACACTTTCACTGGGAAGGCCAAGATTATTCAGATTCCAAGAAAAGGCTCAGGGAATTTCTTCTGCTCCCCCAGCATAGGCCTCTGGCTATCCCTCCTGTTTTAGATATATTGGATGATGTGTACACAGAAGCTGATTCTTTGCCTCCAGCTCCTGTTAAACCAGACGGGTATTAACGGGTTCCTGATTCTCACCAGTTCCTATATAAAAGCCATACTGCTGACCCAGAAACAATTTCACAGGGTCCCAAGGGAATTTAAGGCCTCTACTGCTAAAAATCCATTACCTTCAGAGAGAGATTCCAGAGCTTTAGAAAGGTGGAGGAAAAAGGTGTACACCTCGGCCACTTTAACCATGAGGGCATTAAACTGTCAGTTCCATATGTTAAAGTATCAACAGTTTTTGATATCTCAGCTGAAAAGCAAGATGACACAACCAGAACAGCCAGTTTTAAAAGAGTTGCAGGATTTGTTGCATGGTGCAGAGCAAGTGGGAAAACATACCTTGCAGTGTGGTTTTGATGCTTTAGAGGCCTCATGTACAGCTGCTGTTACGGGGTCTGTTATACGTAGGCATGCTTGGCTCAAAGAGCAAACCTTACCAGATCATGTCAAAGCTAAATTATTAGATGCACCTCTTCAAAAAGATGTATTGTTTGGTGTTAAAGCTGAGGAGGTGCTAAAGAAAATGGAGGAAAAAGCGAAATCAATGCAAACAGTGAAAGATTTCCTGCAGGTACAGCCTCCACGTTTCAGCAGAAACTGGCCTTCAAAAAATTGGCCCTTTCCAGCCACGGACAGACCTCAAAGGGGCAGATACAGGCGCCCAAGGGGCAGAGGGCAACCTCAAGGATCCTTCAGAGCCAGACAGTGGCAAGCACCAACCCCAAGAGGTGGAGAAGATAGATCACAGTCTTTTAGAAAACAGACACAATGACTTCCCCCTACACCTGCCAAGCAAAGCTTTAATGGCAGCACCTTTGGGCGGAAAAGTGACATTATTCTCAAAAAACTGGCATATTGTTACAAAAGACAAATGGATTCTGGACATTATAGACAGAGGCTACAGGTTCCACTTTCACACCCTTCCAAAAATGAGAGGCATGCCAAACCTGCCACAAAATCAAAGGGCAGAGGCACAAAAACAAGTTTCAGCTCTCATAGACATGAAAGCAATTCAAGAGGTACCTGCAAAAGAACAAGGTCAAGGGTTTTATTCCAGACTATTCCTGGTACCGAGGAAAGACCAAGATTGGAGACCTATCTTAGACCTATCCATCCTAAACACATATCTACAGGTGCCAAAATTCAAGATGCTCACATTACAGCAGCTTCTTCCCATGCTGGGCAAGGAGTCTTGGCTGGTAACATTGGACCTCAAGGAGGCGTACCTGCATGTCCCTATCAGACAAGATTGCAGAAGATACCTCAGATTTCTTGCAGGTTCAACCCATTACCAATTCTCTGCATTGCCCTTTGGCTTATCTACTGCGCCCAGAGTGTTTATGAAATGCCTGGCATCAGTAATCGCCTTCTGCAGACTACAAGGGATACAAATCTACCCATATCTGGATGACTGCCTGATCCAAGCGGACAGCAAGGACATACTACTGCAGCACCTGGCTTTGTAATAAAACTGTTGAACTTCCTGGGATACACAGTCAACAAAAAGAAATCAAAACTAATACCCTCTCAACAAATAATTTTCCTGGGTGCCAGCTTGGATACAACCACCCAGATGGCCTACCTCACGCCAGACAAGCAAGGGCAACTGTCTCAATACTTCAGAAAAATGGCAACTTACACCAGGCTAACTGCAAGGAAAATCCTGCAGGCTCTGGGATTCATGGCATCTTGCATCCTACTAATCCCATGTGCAAAGCTGCATATGAGGAAACTTCAATGGTACCTGAAAACTTATGGTCTCAACACAGCCACAGCTTGGAAACAATTATCCCACTCATTCCATGCCTTCAAAAGGAATTTTTGTGGTGGACTCAAGCTTGCCAAAGAAACACAGGTCTTCCTTTCTGTGTACCTCCAGCAACTCAAATCATCACAACAGACGCCTCAGACTACGCCTGGGGAGCACACATGACAGATCAGTGCATTCAGGGAAAATGGACCCGAAAAGAGAAGCACCTCCACATCAACCAAAAGGAAATGCTAGCCGTGCAAAAGGCTATTACGACCTTCAAAGACCTACTGCATCCAGGCCAGCTATTGATAAGGACAGACAACACCACAGTGATGTGGTACATAAACAAACAGGGGGGAACTCATTCATATCCCCTGTGCAGGCAAGCCATGACCCTATGGAACACAGCACTGGAATTGCAAATTCAACTGCAGGCACAATTCCTGCCAGGGAAGGAAAACACACTGGCAGACAACCTAAGCAGAAATATGACAGATCCACACCAATGGAAGTTGCATCCTCAACTTTTCACAAAGATAACTCGGGCATGGGGACAGCCAGACCTAGATCTCTTTGCTACCCACAGAAATTGCCAGTTGAAAAATTTTGTTCAAGGACCTATCATCCACAGGCCTGGAAAGTGGACGCACTTTCCTTCAATTGGGCAACACTGACAGTCTATGCCTTCCCGCCTCTTCCTCTGCTGCCCAAAGTACTATTAAAAGCCAGAGCAGAGAGGCCGAAAATGATTTTCATCTCTCCAGACTGGCCAAGACAACACTGGTATCCGCTCCTGAGGAGCCTGACACACTCCCCACCATGGATCCTACCTCTAGTCCCTCTTCTGTTGTCCCAGCACAACTACAAAACCCTTCACAGTCAGCTGAAAACACTAAATCTAGCTGCATGGAGAATTCCTTGATTTCCCAACAGTTTCTCCTCTCCAAGGAGGTGCAGGATGTCATCTTGGAGGCCAGAAGACCTTCGACTAGAAAGGCTTACTCCGCCAAATGAAAACGTTTTTATGCCTGGAATCTCGAAAAGGGACAGAATCCTTGGGTAATAAATATACCTCAAATTTTACAGTACCTAGCTGAGATGTTAAACAATGGACTTTCCTTCTCCTCCATCAAGATCCACGCTTCAGCCATTTCTGCACAATACAACACAGATCTTCCATTATTCTCTCACCCCCTCTTAAGGCAGTTCCTCAGAGGGGCAAAGAATATAAAACCCCCAAGGAAACCACCAGTCCCTGCTTGGGACCTCAACTACGTACTGGAAAAGCTGACCCTTCCTCCCTTCGAGCCAGCTTCTTCAACAGAGTTACAGTACTTGTCATGGAAAACAGCCTTTCTTCTGGCTATCACCTCAGCACGCAGGGTTTCGGAGCTTCAGGCCCTCATGGCTGTGCAACCATTCATCATTTTCCATCAGGACAGAGTTTCCTTACGAACCAATCCTACCTTTATGCCAAAGGTAGTATCCAGTGTAGCTTTGAATCAGACTATCCACTTACCTACCTTTGATCCTAATCCACAAAACAAAGGGGAAAGACTACTACATTCCTTGGATATTCACAGACAACTACGTTACTACTTGGACAGAACAAAACCATTCAGGAAATCTGAGCAACTCTTTGTGTCCTATGCTGTAGGTGCTCCGGGAAAGGCTATTTCCAAACAGACAATTTCAAAATGGATAGCCCACTGCATACGCCTTTGTTACTCATTTCATGGAAAAACTGTGCCTGCATGCATCAGATCCCACTCCACCAGAGCCACAGCTACCTCTGCAGCCTTCCTCAGGGGGGACCCTACCAAGGACATTTTGGAAGCAGCCACCTGGAGTTCAGTGCACACTTTCTCCAAGCACTATCACCTCCCACTATACTCAAAATCTGGAGCGGGCTTTGCCACAGCAGTCCTGCAGGGCATCCTAGCCCCTCCTAGTTCCACTTAGTGCCTACCACCCTTACTTAGCTTTGGGATTCTACCCATCTGTTATGACTGCAGCTGCATGCAAGATGAACATAGTACAGTTTTGTACCTACCATAAATGTAGATGTTCGAGTGCTCATACAGCTGCAGTCCAGTTTTCCCTCCCTCCAACCCCTCTTAGGACAGGCCTTATGACAAACACTTTTCATATAACCTTTTTGGGGTATTCTTTTATGGTGTATTTGCTTGCAAGTACTGTTTCTGATTTATCAACATTGCATCTTTGCATAACATTATGTTTGCCTTTCTTCTGGGGGCACCTGACATCTGGGGCAAGAAAAACTGAAGAAAATGGCGTTGGCTGCCTCTTTTATACCCCTGACACACTGACGTCAGGGAAGAAGCGACGACAACCGACATCGGACATAGACTTTGGAATTCGGCCGACCGAGGACCCGCCTGACGGCAGGATAACCCATCTGTTATGACTGCAGCTGTATGAGGTACAAAACTGTACTTTGCATCTCTCACATGTGTTGGAATTTGTTGGGAGGAGGAGAGGGTTGTCTGTGTACATGAGGCAGTTGTAACATTGCCTCAAGATTCCCAGATTCACCAGCTGGACCGGAGAGGAGATTGACAACTGACCTTTGGACATGCTAGAATAGTATTGGGAATTCCTTTATAATTGAAAAAAAGGGCCAATGGGGAACAAGGTACACAAGGGGAGTTTGTGAGGGTGTAGTGCTTTTAATTTTTTAGTGCTGACTTGTATAATTGCTTTAGTGAGCAAGTGCCAGGCTTTAGAGTAGGAATAGGGTGTTATATTATGAGAACTAGATCAGTTCTAAGGGAAAAAGTGAATAGCAGACTTTGTGGATCCGAGAATGGTTTAAACCCAATTAAGCGGAGCTGCCCGATGCTGCGCTATGCGCAAAATCGTGCAAAGCCGCGCCAAAGCGAGTTTTATACAGAGGGACTTGAAAGAGATAGAAATTGGCCCAAAACGGCCAATAGACTACCAGGTTCTTGTGCTGGGAACACTCCTCCAGGGATAGATAGGCTGCTCTAAGCTCCCCACTGCCACTGGTGAACAAAGAAGCCTCCCTTTATCCAAGAAAGGAAATGGGCAACACAGGAACTTTCCAAAAGTCCATAATACAGCAAAGTCTGTATTTGGACTACTCTAGGTCAGGAAAGACGGGAACGAGGATAATTTTTTTGTTTTTTTTCTTTTTTGCAACAAACCGCAGGAAAATGCAATAAATATGTAACACAGGCTAGCGCACTTGAGTGTGTAGCCTCAACAGGTATATTTACTTCGGTGACTCTCTCTTCTCCTTCAAAGTAGCCAAACAGTGGGACCTATTACCCCAGAATATTTTAAAAAACACAGATCGTCATAGCTTCAAAAAACTTTTAAGTGAATACCTTACTCAACAATGGCTATACTCCTGGCTAGTTTCTTATGCCATTAATTACATGTTTCTTTCCTGCTATCTTCTCCTTGTCTTACTTCTGCCAAATGAAAATACCACAATAGTTTATTTTTGTTATTTATCTAATGAGTTTCATATTACTGTCTGTAGTAAGGCTTACGAAATGTAAAGTTTTTCTGTTTTACATTCCCTTTTTGTAAATTGTGATTGTTGGCAACTGTTAAAACTTTTTTGTATATTATTTTTAAATCTTTTTAAGAAATTTTTGTAATCTTTTTTTATACTCTTGTTATGGAGATTTTCTCCCTAGGTCTCCACTGAAAACGGGCTATTTCCCAGCCCGACCTACCCAGTTAACAAATGTAAAATAAGTAAATTAATTACTTGTCACCCAGAAGTAGAAAGAAGTAAGCAGTGAGTGGGCAGACATGGCAACAGGCTAATGTTTTTCGTGTTTCACTGTTGCAGTCATTACATTTGGGTTATCTGCTTGCAGTAGCTCTGTCAGCCTGATTAACAAAGTCTTGGGTCCTGCGTCGGTTGCTGTCCCTTCTTCCATGACGTCAGTTCGTCAGGGGTTTAAAACATGTGGCCGACGCCATTACATCAGTCTTTCTTGCCATGCGGTATCCAAAGTAGAAGGAGTTCGCAAGTGCCGGTTGGCCGACTCCTGAAATTTTCGTTTTCGAGTTTCAGAACTGAAGTCTTCAACTAAAGCTAAGTACCTCGTTGGGGAAACTTTTTCTTGCTCCTTACCGATGTCAGTAAAAGTTAATAATTGCATTACTTGTGGAAAGCAAATACCTCACAAAGATTTTTATTCGTACTATATTCCTTGCCTAGGCCCTGACCACGATGTACCTTGCTGTCGGTTTTGTGCTTTATTTAATCAGCGCACTATCTGTCGTCGGTATATTTTCGCTTCTAAATATTTCTGTTCTCTGTTTAATTATCCAGAAATGTCGTCGGTTAGCCATCCGACTACCAGGATTCAGAAAAAAACACAAAGATAAAGACAGAGACAGGCCGTCAAGGTCCAAAGCTGCCGATGATGCTTCTCCGAAGCCAGTTGCCAGTTTGCCGGTACTCAGTGAGGTGCTTTTGCAGCCCCTGATACCCGCTACTTCTAACTTGCAGGCCTCTACTGAGACCCATTCGGAGTCCAGTATGCAGCGAGATGCTTCAACTGTGGAACTTGCAGATGTCTCTACCTTGGATGGGTCTGGAGCCACTGTGTAGGCACCAGCTTCTGAGGGTGTATTCAGGCCTACGGACTTCCATATTAGACCAACGCCTCCTTCTTCATTTAGGCCAAAATCTAGAACCATGCCTAAGAAACCGATGCCCAGGCCGCATGCTCAGGCCTGTATGCCTAAAAAACAGATAAGAATGGCTGAAGATCTTATAACTCTAATCAGGGGAAGCCAACCTCCCCCTTCTTAGAGACCTAGGACTGAAGATGTTCATCGTGTTTCACTGTTGCAGTCATTACAATTGGGTTATCCTGCTGGCAGGCTAACCACAGTTGGCCTGAATTCCAAAGTCTAGGTCCGGTGTCGGTTGCTGTTGCCTCCTCCCTGACATCAGTGCGCCAGGGGTATAAAAGATGCAGCCGACACCATTTTCTTCAGGCTTTCTTGCCGCGCGGTGCCCAAAGCAAAAGCAGTTTGCAAGTTCCGGTCGGCTGACTCCTGAGATTTTCCTGTTTGAATTTCAGATCCGAAATTTTCATTAAAAGCTAAGTACCCCATTGGGGAAACTTTTTTCTTGCTCCAGACCGATGTCAGAAAAAGTTAATAATTGTATTTCTTGTGGAAAGCAAATACCTCATAAGGACTTCCATTCTTACTGTATTCCTTGCCTAGGTCCTGATCATGACATTGCTAATTGTCAGTTTTGTGCTAGATTTAACCAACGCACTATTAAGCGTCGGTACGATTTTGCATTTCACTATTTTGGCAGAAGATTTAACTACACAATGTCATCGGATAGCCATCCGACTACCGCAATTCAAAAGAAACGCAAAGAAAAAGAAAAGGACAGGCATCCGAGGTCCAAAACTGACGAC
Organism: Protopterus annectens; assembly: GCF_019279795.1. Lineage (NCBI taxonomy): Eukaryota > Metazoa > Chordata > Ceratodontiformes > Protopteridae > Protopterus > Protopterus annectens. Next base: position 689,002,043 of record NC_056728.1, on the reverse strand, counting down.
GAGGCTTCTTCTAAGCCAGTCGCCAGTTCGCCGGTTCTCAGTGATGCGATTTCGCAGCCCCTGACACCCGCTACTTTAGAGCCGCAGGCCGCTTCCGACTCCCACGTGGAGCCGACTAGGCCACAGGCAACTCAAGGTATTGGAACCTCGGAAACTATTCCCTCAGATGGGTCCAGAGCCGCTGAGCAGGCATTGGCTTCTGAGGGTGTTTTCAGGCCTACACAGTTATATGTTAAAATGACTTCAGCTTCAAAGGCAAAGACTAAAGCACCTCTAAAGACAAAGAAACAAGTACAACAGCCCCATGGACAGGCCTCCATGCCTAAAAAAGAGATGCTCAAAATGGCCGAAGACCTAATTACTTTGATCAGGGGTTCCCATCCCCCTCCCTGATAAGAGGCCTACGCAATAGACAGAATATGAGTCTTCAGATCAGGTTTCCATTTCTTCTGATTCCTCTTTTGATCAGGAATATTCTCTTCGTCCCTATGAGGATTCTGATGCTGAAGAATCTATCCCTTCAGCCTCTCCTCCTGAGGATTATTCTTTTGGGGAATCTCTGCATACCATGAGGGAGCATTTCCTCTGGGAGAGCCAAGATTATTCAGAATCTAAGAAAAGGCTCAGAGACCTCTTTTTACTACCTCATCACAGGCCCCTTGCTATTCCACCTGTGTTAGACATTGTAGATGATGTATTTTCAGAGTCTAGTCTGACTCCTGACTCTTTACCTCCAGCTCCTGTTAAGCCAGACAGATACTACAGGGTTCCTGATTCACATACATTTCTTTTTAAGAACCCTGCTGCTGACCCAGAAACTATCTCTCAGGGTCCCAAAGGGGTCAAGGCTTCCACTGCAAAAAACCCTACCCCCGCTGACAGGGATTCTAGGGCACTGGACAGATGGGGAAAAAAGATTTACATTTCTGCTACCTTGGCTATAAGGGCTTTAAATTGTCAGTTTCATATGCTTAAATATCAGCAATATATTATTTCACTGCTTAAACAGAAAATGTTGATAAATTCTGAATGTGCAGAAAACAAAGAAATGCAGGATTTATTGCATGCAGCTGAACAAGTGGGAAAGCATACTTTGCAATGTGGTTTTGATTCTCTGGAGGCCTCCTGCAGGGCCGCTGTTACGAGTTTTGTCATTAGGAGGCATGCTTGGTTAAAGGAATAGAATCTGCCTGAACATGTTAAAGCAAAATTATTAGATGCTCCATTACAGCATGATACCTTGTTTGGTGTTAAAGCAGAAGAAATATTGAAGAAAATGGTGGACAAAGCTAAATCTATGCAAACAGTCAAGGATTTCTTACAGGTACAGCCTCCAAGATTTAGCAGGCACTGGCCTACAAAGAATTGGTCCTTTCCAGTGTCAGGCCACAAAGAGGCAGATCCAGATGCCCTTGAGGCAGATCCCAACCCCGTGGCTCATACAGGTCTAAACAATGGTGGTACTTCTACCTCCAAAAGCGGAGAAGACAAATCATAGCCGTACAGGAAACAGTCCCAATGACTTCCCCCTGCCTGCGCCAAGCACTTATCTTCTGGCAGCACCTTTAGGGGGAAAACTAGCACTTTTTTCTCAAAATTGGCACATAACCCAGGACAAATGGGTCTTGGATATAGTGTCACAAGGCTACAGATTTCACTTTCACACCCTGCCAAGGGCAAATGGTTTACCAGACCTGCCAAAAAAATCAGTGGGCAGAGGCACAAAAGCAAGTGTCATCCCTCATGGACATAAGGGCCATTCAGCAAGTACCACAGCAAGAACAGGGACAAGGATTTTACTCAAGACTGTTCTTGGTGCCCAGAAAGGACAAAGCCTGGAGACCAATACTGGACCTATCTATTCTAAATACATATCTGGATATTCCAAGATGCAAAATGTTGACTCTGCAGCAGCTTCTGCCCATGCTGGGCAAGAAGGCTTGGCTTGTGACTTTAGACCTAAAAGAGGCATACCTGCATGTCCCAATCAGACAATCATGCAGAAGATACCTCAGATTCATAGCCGGCTCAATGCACTACCAATTCTCTGCACTGCCCTTTGGCTTATCCACTGCGCCCAAGGTCTTCACAAAATGCCTGGCTCCACTAATTGCATTTTGCAGACAAAGAGGAATAAAAATATATCCTTACTTGGACAACTGCCTTATTCAAGCAGAGAACAAGGACATTCTACTACAGCGTCTGGCATATTGTAAAAAGATTACTAACATGCCTAGGGTACACAGTAAACAAAAAGAAATCAAAACTAGTACCCTCTCAAGAGATAATATTCCTGGGTGCAAGCTTAAATACAGCTGCCCAGATGGCTTATCTCACACCAGACAAACACAGACCACTGACTACTTATTTCAAAATGTTGGCAACAAAGACCCAGTTATCTGCAAGAAAAATTTTGCAGGCCTTGGGTTTCATGGCATCCTGCATTCTGCTAATTCCATATGCAAGACTGAATATGAGGAAACTTCAATGGTATCTAAAAAGTGTTTCGACTCAACATTGCCACAGCCTGGAAACAGTAATTACCCTCATTCCCTGCCTGCAACAGGGGTTTTGATGGTGGGCAAAGGCCTGTCACCACAACAAGGGGCAGCCATTCGCTTTACCCACAGCCAGGCAGATATTAACAGCAGATACATCAGATTATGCCTGGGGGGCCCACATGGCAGGAATATGTATTCAGGGCACATGGTCCGCAAGCCAAATGCATCTACATATCAACCAAAAAGAGATGCTAGCTGTTCAGAATGCCCTGACAGCCTTCAAGGATTTACTTCATCCGGGGCAACTACTGATAAAGACGGACAATACTACAGTCATGTGGTACATAAACAAGCAGGGAGGCACTCATTCCTACCCCCTATGCAGACTAGCCATGACTTTGTGGGACACAGCATTGACTTACCAAGTACATCTGCAAGCACAATTCCTGCCAGGAAAGATAAATACTTTGGCAGACGAACTAAGCAGAAACCTCATGGATCCCCACGAGTGGAAATTGGATCCGCACGTCTTCAGCATGATAACAAGGAATTGGGGATGCCCGGACATAGATCTGTTTGCCTCCCTCACAACTGCCAACTGCAGAGATTCTGCACAAGGACTTATCATAAGCAAGCATGGAAAGTGGATGCTCTATCTTTCAGCTGGAAAAACTTAACAGTATATGCCTTTCCTCCACTGCCTCTCCTCCCCAAGGTACTCCTAAAAGTCAGACAAGAGAAGCCAAAAATGATACTGATTGCCCCAGAATGGCCCCGCCAGCACTGGTACCCAATCCTAAGGAACATGTCTCAATACCCAGCCTGGACATTACCTCAAATTCCTCACTTACTGTCCCAACACAACAATCAGATCCTGCACAGCCAACTCAAGACCTTAAATCTGGCAGCATGGCAGATAATGTAGTCACTCAAAACACACCTCTCTCTAAAGCGGTGATGGATGTTATTTTGGAGGCCAGAAGGCCTAGTACCAGAAAATCTTATGCTGAAAATTGGAAGAGATTTTGTGCTTGGAACCAGGCACAAGGGATTGACACAACTATACCAAATATTGCTCAGATTTTGCAATATTTAACTGAGATGCTGGACAAAGGCCTATCCTTTTCATCAATTAAGATTCATGCCTCCGCCATTTCAGCTCATTACAATACAGAGCCACCTATTTTTTCTCCTCCTTTATTAAGGCAGTACCTCATAGGAGCCAAAAACTTAAAGCCTCCAAGGAGATCACCAATACCTGCATGGGACCTCAATTATGTCTTGGAAAAACTCACCCTGCCTCCTTTTGAGCCAGCCGCTACAGCTGATATGAAATTTTTATCATGGAAAACAGCTCTGCTCCTAGCAATAACCTCTGCAAGACGAGTCTCAGAGCTATAGGCTCTCATGGATGTGGGACCTTTTATCATTTTCCATCCAGATAGGGTTTCTCTGAGAAAAAACTCGACATTTATGCCTATGATAGTGTCCAGTGTGGACCTTAACCAAACTGTTCATCTGCCTACCTTTTACCCAAACCCACAGAATAAGGGTGAGAGACTTCTGCATTCTTTGGACATACACAGACAGCTGCGCTTCTACTTGGACAGAATCAGAACTTTCAGAAAGTCTGAGCAATTACTAGTGGCATATGCTGCAGGATCACAAGGAAAGGCTACCTCAAAGCAGACTATTTCAAAGTGGATAGGCCATTGCATTCGTTTCTGCTATTCACAACATGGCAAATCAGTGCCTAATGGCATTAGGCCACATTCAACCAGAGCAGCAGCCTTCCTCAGAGGAGTACCAACCAAAGACATTTAAGAGGCTGCAACCTGGAGTTCAATGCACACTTTTACAAAGCACTATCACTTACCACTCTACTCTAAATCCAGGGCAGGCTTTGCCACTGCAGTTCTGCAGGGCCTCATAGCCGCTCCTAATCTTGTTTAGCTCCAGCCTCCCAACCTTAGCTTTGGTATTCAACCCAATTGTAATGACTGCAACAGTGAAACACGAACATAGTGCAGTTGTGTACTTACCATAAATGTAGATGTTCGAGTGTATTCACTGTTGCAGTCCAGGTTACCCTCCCACCATCCCCCTTATCTTTGCTGAAACCTATCTGTACTTCTCTATTCTATACAACCTATGTGGTGTATTTGCTTGTAGATGAAGGAAAAATTTACCTTGGTGCATGCATGCTTTATTGACATATTTTTAGCCTACCCTTTTGGGGGCACCTGATATCTGGGGCAAAAAAAACTGAAGAAAATGGTGTCTGCTGCATCTTTTATACCCCTGGCGCACTGACATCAGGGAGGAGGCAACAGCAACCGACACCGGACCTAGACTTTGGAATTCAGGCGGACTGCGGGTAACCTGCCAGCAGGATAACCCAATTGTAATGACTGCAACAGTGAATACACTCGAACATCTACATTTATGGTAAGTACACAACTGTACTTTTCTGCTATATGCACCATGGTAAACCTGTCCCCAAGGGGATCATATCTCATTACACCAGGGCTGCATCTACCTCTGCAGCCTTTCTCAGAGGGGTTCCTACCAGAGACATTCTAGAAGCTGCTACCTGGAGTTCAGTTCATACATTCACGAAACATTACCATTTACCTCTCTTCTCTAAATCCAGAGCTGGCTTTTTCACTGCTGTCCTGCAGGGCCTTATAGCTGCTCCTAATGCTGTATAAATCCATCCTCCCAACCATAGCTTTGAGAATCTACCCAAATGTAATGACTGCAACAGTGAAACACGAACAACACAGTACAGTTGTGTACACTTACTATAAATGTAGATGTTCGAGTGTATTCACTGTTGCAGTCCTGGTTACCCTCCCTCCAGCCCCCTGTTTTTCTCTTACTATACCTCTTTTTTTCTTTTACTATGCTTAAAAGCCTTTTATATATTTATATATATATATATATATATATATATATATATATATTGCTCCCCATTTGGTGGGCACCTGACATCTGGGGCAAGAAAAACTGATGTAATGGCGTCGGCTGCATGTTTTATACCCCTGATGACCTGACATCATGGAAGAAGGGACACCAACCCGACGCAGGACCCAAGACTTTGTTAATCAGGCCAACTGAGGGCAACCTGTCAGCAGATTACCCAAATATAATGACTGCAACAGTGAATACACTCGATCATCTACATTTGTGGTAAGTGTACACAACTGTACTTTTCACTTTCTGACTAGCAAGTTGAAGACACCTTCAGATAAGTACCCTGTTTGGGGTGCTCTTTTCTTGCTTTAACGAATGTCTGATAAAGTTAATAACAGTCTTGCCTGTTGAAAACAGATTCCGCACGGTGATTTCCATTCCTATTGTATATCTTGTTTGGGCCTTGAGCATGACGTCCCTAACTGTGATCTCTGTGCATCCTTTAACCCGCGTACCATATGCCGTAGAGCTAAGATTTTGTATAAGCATTTTGGAGTCTGGCCTAAGTTCGTCGGTATGGTGTCTTCTGGTCTCCCGACTTTGGATATACCTAGGAAATGCAAAGACAAGGACCGCAACAGGCCTAGGTTTAAATCTACTGACGACGCACCGGTGAAATTGGTCGTCAACACAGTGGTAGTCAGTGAGGCGCTTTGGCAGCCCCTGCAGTCCACAGATTTTCAGCCGCAAGCCTCTGCTGAGACCTTTACAGAGTCCTCCATGCCACAGGCTGCTATTTCGTTTTCAGACCCTCCGCCTGTTGCCGCCTCAGATGGGTCCAGAGCCACTTTGCAGGCACCGGCTTCTGACGCTTCTTCTTTTCAACATGAGACCAAAACCAGGCCGACTACTTTAATTCAGACTTCTGCAGTTTCTAGGCCTCCCAAGTCCCTCCGGATTGCTAGTATACCTTCTAGCCGCAAACCTACTCCGAAGCCGGTGTCGGCCTCCACTCCTGTACCTCAGTCCCAGTTGATAAAGATGGCTGGTTTTCTTCTTTCCCTGATTAAGGGCTCTCACCCCCCCCCCCCTTCAAAGAGGGCTAGGGAATTATCTCCTGATGTTTTATCTGTCTCAGATTCTGAGATTTCCAGTATGTCTGCTGGTGAAGAAGGAAATTCTCAACTTTTTTCTGGCTTTGAGGATTCTGATGCTGAGGACTCTATCCCTTCTGCTTCCCCTCCAGAAGATTTTTCCTTTGGGGATACTTTGAATACTCTTAGGGAGCATTTTAAATGGGAATGTCAAGATTTTCCACAGTTTAAGAAAAGACTCGGAATTTCTAGATTTGCCACAGCATAAGCCTCTGTCTATACCTCCAGTTTTGGAAGTTGTGGATGATGTTTTCATGGAAAATTCTTTAACTCCTAATTCTGTTCCTCCTGCCCCCAGAAAACCAGATAGGTATTGCAGGGTTCCTGAATCTCATCAATTCCTTTTTAAAAACCCTATTGATGATCCAGAAATTATTTCTTAAGACCCCAAGGGTGTTAAGGCTACTATTGCTAAAAACCCTGTGCTGTCTGACAAGGAATCTAGGGCCTTGGACAGGTGGGGTAGAAAAGTCTATACCTCTGCAACTCTTGCCATTAGATCGTGAATTGTCTTTTTCACATGCTTAAGTATCAGCAGCATACTTTGGAGGCTATTAAGGCTAAACTTGGAGATATTACTTCCATGACAGAGAACAAAGACTTACAAGACTTACTGAATTCTGCCCCTTTAGTTAATAAGCATTCACTTCATTGTGGTTTTGACACTTTGAAGGCTTCTTGCAGAGCAGTAGCCACTGGTTTCGTAATCAGAAGGCATGCTTGGCTCAGGGAGCAGCCTCTTTCTGAACCAGTTAAATCTAAATTGCTGGATGTTCCTTTGCACAAGGACAATCTTTTTGGTACTAAAGCTGAGGAGGTACTAAAGAAGTTGGAGGATAAGGCAAAATCTATGCAAGCTGTAAAAGATTTCCTTCAGGTTCAGCCTCTTCGGTTTAGTAGGCATTATCTTTCTAAGAACTGGTCTTTCCCTGATTCTGCCAAGCAGGGTCGCTCTAGGCCTAGGGGTTTTAGATTTTCCAGAGGGCAGGCTTCTGCCCCTCAAAGGGCTAAACAGTGACATTCTTCTTCTGCTAAATCGGGGAGATGTTCATTGTGTTTCGCTGTTGCAGTCATTACACTTGGGTTATCCTGCTGGCAGGCGACCTGCAGTCGGCCCGAGTTCCAAAGTCTTGGTCCGGCGTCGGTTGCTGTCGCCTCTTCCTTGGCGTCAGTGCGCCAGGGGTATAAAAGATGCAACTGACACCATTTGCAACTGACACCATTTTCTTCAGTCTTTCTTGCCACGCGGTGCCCGAAGCAAAAGCAGTTCGCAAGTGCCGGTCGGCAGATTCCTGAGATTTTCGAAATTGAGTTTCAGAACCGAAGTCTTCAATAAAGCTAAGTACCTCGTTGGGGAAACTTTTTATTGCTCCAGACCATTGTCAGTAAAAGTTAATAATTGTATTTCTTGTGGGAAGCAAATACCTCATAAGGACTTCCACTCTTACTGTATTCCTTGCCTAGGCCCTGACCATGAAGTTACCAGTTTGATTTTGCTTTACATTATTTTGGCCGAAGGTTTAATTACATAATGCCGTCGGAACAACTGACAACCGGAATTTATAAAAAACGCAAAGACAAAGAAAAGGACAGGCATCCGAGGTCCAAAACCGACGACGAAGCCTCTTCAAGGCCAGTCACCAGTTCGCCGGTTCTTAGTGAGGCGCTTTCGCAGCCCCTGACATCCGCTACCTCAGAGCCACAGGCCGTAACCGACAGCCACATGGAGACACCGAGGCCTGTGGAAACTCAAGGTATTGGGCCTACGGAAACTATACCCTCAGATGGGTCCAGAGCCGCTGAGCAGGCATTGGCTTCTGAGGGTGTTTTCAGACCTTCACAGCTTACAATTAAGGCCACTACAGCAGCCAAGGCAAAGTCAAAAACACCATTAAAGACAAGAAAACAAGTACAGCATTCTCCTGAACAGTCGTCCATGCCAAAAAAACAGATGCTTAAAATGGCCGAAGACCTAATTACTTTAATCAGGGGTTCCCATCCCCCTCCTGACAAAAGGCCTAGGCAAGACACTGACTATGATTCCTCTGACCAGGTTTCTATTTCCTGTGATTCCTCTTCTGATCAGGGATATTCTGACCCTCCCTATGAGGACTCTGATGCAGAAGAGTCTATACCTTCAGCCTCTCCGCCTGAGGATTATTCTTTTGGGGAAACTCTGCACACCATGAGGGAGCATTTCCATTGGGAGAGCCATGATTATTCAGAATCCAAGAAAAGGCTCTGAGACTTTCTTTTATTGCCTCAGCACAGGCCCCTGGCTATCCCCCCTGTGCTTGATATTGTTGATGATGTTTTCTCTGAATCCAGTCTGTCTCCTGATTCTTTACCCCCTGCACCAGTCAAGCCTGACAGGTACTACAGGGTCCCTGACTCTCATAAATTTCTTTACAAAAACTCTGCTGCAGACCCAGAAACAATATCTCAGGGTCCTAAAGGGGTTAAGGCTTCCACTGCTAAAAATCCTGTCCCCTCGGATAGGGATTCTAGATCTTTGGACAGATGGGGGAACAAAGTTTACATTTCTGCTACTTTAACTGTAAGGGCTTTAAATTGCCAGTTTCACATGTTTAAATATCAACAGTACCTCATGTCATTGTTAAAACAGAAAATGGTTTCAAATCCAGAAAGTCCTGACAGTAAGGAAATGCAGGATTTATTGCATGTAGCTAAACAAGTGGGAAAGCATACTCTGCAATGTGGTTTTGATTCATTAGAGACTTCTTGTAGAGCTGCAGTTACAGGCTCTGTTATTCGAAGGCATGCTTGGTTAAAAGAACAAAGTTTACCTGACCATGTTAAAGTAAAATTATTGGATGCTCCACTACAACATGATACTTTATTTGGTGTTAAGGCAGAAGAGGTGTTAAAGAAAATGGAGGATAAAACAAAATCAATGCAGACAGTGAAGGATTTCTTACAGGTTCAACCACCTAGATTTAGCAGAAACTGGCCTTCAAAAAATTGGTTCTTTCCAGTGTCAGACAGGCCACAAAGAGGCAGATACAGATGCCCAAGAGGCAGATCTCAGCCCCAAAGCTCCTACAGACCTAAATAATGTGGTGCTTCAGCCCCCAAAGGAGGAGAAGACAAATCAGAACCTTATAGGAAACAGTCCCAATGACGTCCCTCTACAGATGCCAAGCGCTTACCTTTTGGCAGCACCCCTAGGGGGAAAGCTATCACTTTTCTCAAAAAATTGGCACATAATCACCTAGAACAAATGGGTACTGAATATTGTTTCTCAGGGTTACAGGTTTCACTTTCACACGCTTCCAAAATCAAAAGGTATGCCAGACCTGACACAAAACCAATGGGCAGAGGCGCAAAAACAGATTCCTGCTCTTATGGACATGGGAGCTATTCAAAGAGTTCCACAGCAAGAACAGGGACAAGGATTTTACTCAAGACTTTTCTTAGTACCCAGAAAGGACAAAGCCTGGAGACCAATACTGGACCTGTCAATCCTAAATACTTTCCTGGATGTTCCAAAATTCAAAATGTTAACACTACAGCAACTTCTACCCATGCTGGGCAAAAAGGCTTGGCTAGTTACTTTGGACCTCAAGGAGGCATACCTGCATGTTCCAATCAGACAGTCTTGCAGAAGATACCTCAGGTTCATAGCAGGCTCAATGCATTACTAATTCTCTGCACTGCCCTTTGGCTTATCGACTGTGCCCAGGGTCTTCACGAAATACCTGGCACCAGTAATTGCATTTTGCAGACAAAAAGGAATTCAAATATATCCCTACTTGGACGACTACCTTATTCAAGCAGAGAGCAAGGACATTCTTCTAAAGCATCTGGCATTTGTGAAAAGATTACTAATTTGCCTAGGGTACACAATAAACAAAAATAAATCAAAACTAGTGCCCTCTCAAGAGATAATATTCCTGGGTGCAAGCTTAAATACAACTGCCCAGATGGCTTATCTCAAGGCAACTGACTCATTACTTTCAAATGATGGCAACAAAGACCCAGCTCCCTGCAAGAAAAATTCTGCAGGCCCTGGGCTTCATGACATCCTGCATTCTACTAATTCCATATGCAAAACTGCATATGAGGAAACTACAATGGTATCTAAAAAGTGTTTGGACTCAGCATTGTCACAGCCTGGAGACCATCATAACTTTAATTCCCTGCCTACAACAGGAGTTTTGATGGTGGTCCCAGGCCTGTCACCACAACAAGGGACAGCCTTTCACCTTACCCACAGCCAGGCAGACCATCACAACGGATGCATCGGATTATGCCTGGGGGGCATATATGGCAGGAAAATGTATTCAGGGCACGTGGCCCAAGGAACAAATGCATCTTCACATCAATCAGAAAGAGATGCTAGCTGTACAGAATGCGCTGACAGCTTTCAAGGACCTACTACATCCAGGACAACTACTAATAAAGACGGACAATACCACAGTTATGTGGTACATAAACAAGCAAGGGGGGACACATTCCTACCCCCTATGCAGGCAAGCCATGACTTTGTGGAACACAGCACTGACCTATCATGTACATCTGCAGGCACAATTCCTGCCAGGAACAAAAAATACACTGGCAGACGAACTAAGCAGAAAACTCATGGATCCTCATGAATAGAAACTAAATCCACAAGTGTTCAGCATGATAACAAGGAAATGGGGACGCCCAGACATAGATCTTTTTGCCTCCTCTCACAATTACCAAATACAGAAATTCTGCACAAGAACTTATCACTCTCAGGCTTGGAAAGTGGATGCTCTATCATTCAGCTGGAAAGGCCTGACAGTCTATGCCTTCCCTCCGATACCTCTTCTCACCAAGGTGCTCCTAAAAGTCAGACAAGAAAGGCCAAAAATGATCCTGATTGCCCCCAGACTGGCCACGCCAGCACTGGTACCCAATCCTAAAGAACTTGTCTCAAGGCCCAGCTTGGCTTCTACCTCAAATTCCTCATCTTCTGACTCAACAAAACAATCAGATTCTGCACAGTCAACTCAGAACCTTAATTCTGGCAGCATAGCAGATAATGTAGCCACTCAGACTGCACCTCTCCCTAAAGCTGTTATGGATGTCATTTTAGAAGCCAGGAGGCCCAGCACTAGGAAATCTTATGCAGAAAAATGGAAGAGAGTCTGTGCTTGGAACCAGGCATGAGGGCCTCGAACCACTTGTTCCAAATATACCTCAGATTTTACAATACCTAACTGAGATTCTGGACAAAGGCCCATCTTTCTCATCGATTAAAATCCATGCCTCTGCCATTTCAGCTCATTACAATACGGAACCTCCTATTTTTTCACATCCTCTACTACGACAGTACCTCAGAGGGGCAAAAAATTTAAACCCCCAAGGAGAGCACCAGTACCAACTTGGGATCTCAATTTTGTTTTAGAAAAACTCACACTGCCTCCTTTTGAACCAGCCAGCACAGCTGATCTAAAATTCTTATCATGGAAAACTGCTCTGCTCCTAGCAATAACTTCAGCAAGAAGAGTCTCAGAGTTACAGGCATTAATGGCTGTGGAACCTTTCATCATTTTTCATCAGGACAGGGTTTCTCTTGGGACAAACCCAACATTCATGCCAAAAGTGGTTTCCAATGTGGCCCTGAACCAAACCATTCATTTACCAACTTTCTACCCAAATCCCCAGAATAAAGGGAAGAGACTTCTGCACTCTTTGGATATACACAGACAGCTCAGATTCTACTTGGACAAAACAAAAGCTTTCAGAAAAACTGAGCAACTGTTTGTAGCCTATGCTACAGGATCACAAGGAAAGCCTATTACAAAGCAGACAATTTAAAAATGGATAGGACACTGCATCCGCTTCTGTTATGCACAACATGGCAAATCAGTGCCTAAGGGCATTAGGCCACATTCTACTAGAGCAGCAGCCACTTCAGCAGCCTTTCTCAGAGGAGTACCAACCAAAGACATTTTAGAAGCTGCAACCTGGAGCTCAGTGCACACTTTTACCAAGCACTGCCACTTACGTCTCTACTCTAAATCCAGAGCAGGCTTTGCCACTGCAGTTCTGCAGGGCCTGGTAGCCTCTCCAAATCCAGTTTAGACCCAGCCGCCCTTCCTCAGCTTTGGGATTCTACCCAAGTGTAATGACTGCAACAGTGAAACACGATGAACATAGTACAGTTGTGTACCTACCATAAATGTAGATGTTAGAGTGTATTCACTGTTGCAGTCCAGGTTATCCACCCACCCTCCCCCTTTCTTTGCTGGGACTTATCTGTACTTCTCTATTCTATACTACCTATGTGGTGTATTTGCTTGTAGATGAAGGTAATGTTTACTTTGTGCATGCTTTTTGTAAGCAATGTTTTTAGCCTACCCTTTTGGGGGCACCTGACATCTGGGGCAAGAAAAACTGAAGAAAATGGCATTGGTTACATCTTTTATACCCCTGGCGCACTGAGGTCAGGGAAGAGGCGACAGCAACCGACGCCAGACCAAGACTTTGGAACTCGGGCAGACTGCGGGTCACCTGCCAGCAGGATAACCCAAGTGTAATGACTGCAACAGTGAATACACTCGAACATATGGTAGGTACACAACTGTACTTCTAAGCCACCTTCCCAAAACAAACATTCTCAATGACTCCGGCCTTCTTGTGCCTACCTCTGCGGACACTGGGTTTCCTTTGGAGGAAAGGTTGGCCAGGTTTGCAGAGGTATGGTCTACCATCACAGATGACAAATAGGTGCTCAATATAGTAAACCAAGGTTACAAGTTTTACTTTCACACCTTCTCTGTTTTACAAAGATACCCAGATATACCCAGAACTCTCAGGGCAGAGGTACAAACTCAAATTTCTTCTCTACTGACTGTGGGGGCTATAGAGCCAGTTCCTGCAAATCAGGCTGGCCTAGGTTTTTATTCAAGACTTTTTCTGGTACCCAAGAAAGGGGGCACCTGGTGCCCTATTCTGGATCTGTCCATTCAAAACACTTTTCTGGTGATTCCCAAAGTCAAGATGCTCACCCTTGAACAATTACCACCAATACAGGGCAAGGATTCATGGCTGGTAACTTTGGATCTCAAGGAGGCTTTTCTGCACATCCCCATAAGGGAAAGTTGCAGGCAGATGTCCTTCGTGTTTCACTGTTGCAGTCATTACATTTGGGTTATCTGCTTGCAGTATCCCTCATTCGGCCTGATTAACAAAGTCTTGGGTCCTGCGTCGGTTGCTGTCCCTCCTTCTTTGACGTCAGGTCGTCAGAGGTATAAAACATGCAGCCGACGCCATTACATCAGTCTTTCTTGCCGTGCGGTGCCCGAAACAGAAGCAGTTCGCAAGTGCCAGTTGGCAGATTCCTGAAATTTTCATTTTCAAGTTTTAGAACCAAAGTCTTCAACTAAAGCTAAGTACCCCGTTGGGGAAATTTTTTCTTGCTCCTTACCGATGTCAGTAAAAGTTAATAATTACATTACTTGTGGAAAGCAAATACCTCATAAAGATTTTCATTCGTACTGTACTCCTTGCTTAGGCCCTGACCATGACTTACCTTGCTGTCGGTTTCGTGCTTTAATCAACGCACTATCCGTCGTCTGTATATTTTTGCCTCTAAATATTTCGGTTCTCAGTTTAATTATCCAGAAATGTCATTGGTTAGCCATCCGACTACTGAGATTTTGAAAAAACACAAAGATAAAGACAGAGACAGGCCGCCGACGTCCAAAACTGCTGACGATGCTTCTCCTAAGCCAGTCGCTATTTCGCTGGTACTCAGTGAGGCGTTTTCGCAGCCCCTGATACCTGCTACTTCTGATTCGCAGGCCTCTACTGAGACCCATTCGGAGTCCGGTATGCTGCGAGATGCTTCAACTATGGAACCCGTGGATGTCTCTACCTTGGATGGGTCCGGAGCCGCTGTGCAAGCACCGGCTTTTGAGGGTGTATTCAGGCCTACGGACTTGCATATTAAACCAATGCCTCCTTCTTCATTTAGGCCTAAATCTCGAACCATGCCTAAAAAACTGATGCCCAGGCTGCATGCTCAGGCCTTTATGCCTAAAAAACAAATAAGAATTTCTGAAGATCTTATAACTCTAATCAGGGGAAGCCACCGTCTTCCTTCTAAGAGACCTAGGACTGAAGTTGTTTATGAATCTTCTGACCAGGATTCTGATTTTTCTGATGATCTGGATTTTCCCTTATCTACTTATGAAGATTCTGATGCAGAGGACTCTATTCCCCCTGCTTCCCCTCCAGAGGATTTTTCTTTTGGTGAAACCTTACATACTCTAAGGGAGCATTTCCACTGGGAAAGCCAGGATTTTTCTGATTCAAAAAAAGAGGCTTAGGGATTTCCCTCTCCTACTTCAGCATAGGCCTTTAGCTATTCCTCCTGTACTAGACATTGTTGATGATGCTTTTTTGGAATCTAGTTTGGCCCCTAATTCCCTGCCTCCTGCTCCCAGAAAACCTGACAGATACTACAGGGTTCCTGAGTCCCACAAGTTCCTTCCTATTGCGGATCCAGAGACTATTTCACAGGAGCCCAAGTGCATTAAGGCTCTCTAAAAATCCTACCCCTTCTGATAGAGACTCCAGGGTGCTGGATAGATGGGGTAAGAAGGTTTACACTTCTGCTTGGCCATTAGGGCTTTAAACTGCCAGTTTTATATGTTACAGTATCAGCAACATGTTATTGGATTGCTTAAACAGAAAATGTTGATTCCTGACTGTGCGGAAAATAAAGAATTACAGGTTGGAAAACATACTTTGCAATATGGATTTGATTCATTAGAGGCCTCTTGCAGGGCTGCTGTTACTGGGCCTGTGCTCAGAAGGCATGCTTGGCTTAAGGAGCAATCATTGCCTGATCATGTTAAAGCTAAATTGTTGGATGCTCCCTTAAATCAGGACCGCCTGTTTGGCAACAAGGCTGTGGAAGTTCTTAAAAAGATGGAAGATAAAGCTAAATCTATGCAAACTGTTAAAGATTTCTTTCAAGTTCAGCCTCCTAGATTTAGTAGGCACTGGCCCTCTAAGAATTGGTCCTTTCCAGCCCCTTCCAGGTCTTCTCAAGCCAAACCCAGACACAGCAGAAACCCCAGGTTTCAGTCCCAGGGGACACACAAGACTAAGCAGTGGGGGGTTTCCACACCCAAATCAGGGAGTAGTAAGACTCCCCCCTATGGAAAGCTGTCCCAATGACTTGCTTTTAAAACTTCCAAGCACTTCCCAACTGAATGCTCCTTTAGGTGGAAAGATTGCTCTGCAGGCCATAAACTGGGAACTCAGTAACCAGGGCAAATGGGTTTTAAATATAGTGTCCCAAGGATACAGATTTCACTTCCATACCTTATCAACACCAAGCGGGTGGCCAGATCTACCCCCAAATCAGTGGGCAGAGGCCCAAAATCAAGCACTGTCTCTCTTAAGCATGGGGGCTATTCAGTTGGTACCAGAAGAGGAAAAGGGACAAGGTTTCTTTTCGAGACTTTTCCTGGTACCCAGAAAAGGCAATATATGGCGTCCTAACCTGGACCTTTCTATTCTAAACACCTTTCTGGGGATTCCAAAATTCAAAATGCTGACTCTTCACCAGCTGCTTCCTATGCTAGGCAAGGATGCATGGTTGGCAACACTAGACTTAAAAGAAGCATACCTACACATCCCTGTCTGCGAGTCTTGCAGAAGATACCTACGCTTCAAAGCAGGCTACATGCACTATCCATTCTCTGCACTTCCCTTTGGCTTATCTACTGCACCCAGGGTATTCACAACGTACCTAGGTCCAGTCATTGCATTTTGCAGGTAAAGAAATATTCAAATATACCCATATCTGGACGATTGTCTAATTCAGGCAGAAAGCAAGGACATTCTTTTGAATCATCTGGCCTTTGTTCAAAAGGTACTAACTTGTCTGGGGTTCACCATAAATGAAAAGAAATCTGACCTGGTACCCTGTCAACAAATTATATTCCTGGGTGCAAGTTTGAATACAACTTCCCAGATGGCTTTCCTCACGCCAGAGAAATGGATTCATTTGACAACTTACTTCAAACAAGTGGCCACAAAAACCCAGCTATCTGCAAGGCAAATACTGCAAACCTTGGGGTTCATGGCCTCCTGCATTCTTCTAATGCCATATGCAAGGCTGCATATGAGGAAACTACAATGGTATCTCAAAAACCTATGGTGTCAACATTCACAGGATCTAGAAGCAAGGATTCCTATCATACCATGCCTATGCCTAGAGTTCCTTTGGTGGACAGAGGCCTACCACCAAAACAGAGGACTACCATTCACATTACCCCCTGCCGCCCAAATCTTAACAACAGATGCATCAGACTATGCATGGGAGGCACACCTAGCAGGGAAGTGCATTCAGGGCAAATGGAACCCAAGTCAAATGCACCTGCACATAAATCAAAAGGAAATGTTAGCTGTACAGAATGCTCTGACAGCCTTCAAGGACCACATTCTTCCAGGACAACTAATGGTAAAGACGGACAACACCACTGTTATGTGATACATAAACAAGCAGGGGGGTACACATTCTTACCCGCTCTGCAGACTAGCCATGGCATTGTGGAACACAGCCTTGAGCTTCCAAGTGAATCTACAAGCTCAGTTCCTGCCAGGAAAACTAAATACACTGGCAGATGGACTAAGTAGAAACCTCATGAACCCACACGAGTGGAAACTGGAACCAAGGATTTTCAACATATTGACAAGCAAATGGGGGAGCCCCAGATATAGACCTGTTTGCCTCCCCCCAGAACCATCAACTGGACAAATTTTGCATACGGATTCCCCACAAGCTAGCTTGGAAAGTGGATGCTCTAGCCTTCAGCTGGAAAACCAGTTTATGCCTTTTCTCCTCTGCCTCTGCTCTCCAAGGTACTACTAAAGATCAAACAGGACAAGCCAAGGATGATTTTAATTGCACGAGACTGGCCTCGCCAACACTGGTACCCACTCTTGAGCAGTGTGTCATGCTTGGCTCCATGGCACCTGCCTCAGACTTCCTTCCCTATTGTCTCAGCAGGAGAACCAGATTCTGCACCCTCAGCTGCAAACCCTGAACCTAGCAGCCTGGCTAATTACCTAATCTCTCCTTTACCATCCCTCAGTAAATCAGTGATGGATATCATTTTAGAGGCAAGGAGGCCTAGTACTAGAAAATCTTATGCTGCAAAATGGAAAAGATCCTGTGCCTGGAACCAATCTCAAGGAATGAACACAGCAGTGCCCAATTTACCTCAGATTCTACAATACTTGACTGAGATGCTTCATAAGGGCTTGTCTTTTTCCTTGATCAAATTTCATGCCTCAGCCATTTCAGCTCATTATAGCACAGAGCCTCCCCTCTTCTCTCACCCACTGCTCAAGCAGTTCCTCAGAGGGGCCAAAAATTTAAGGCCACCCAGGAGTGCTCCAAATCCAGCCTGGGATCTTAACTTTGTCTTGGGAGAAACTCACTCTTCCTCCTTTTGAGCCAGCTGCTACTGCAGATTTAAAATTTCTTTCTTGCAAAACAACTTTTCTTTTAGCAATCACTTCTGCAAAAAGGGTATCTGAATTACAGGCCCTTATGACAGATTAACCTTTCGTTATCTTTCATGTGGACAGGGTGTCCTTCAGAACCAATCCCTCCTTCATGCCCTTAATCAGTGCATTCATTCGCCTACCTTCTTTCCTAACCCACAGAACAAAGGGGAAGGATACTGCACTCTTTAGATGTGCACAGAGAGCTTAGATTCTACTTGGACAGGACTAAACCTCAAAGGATGTCTCAACAACTGCTGGTGGCATTTGCTGCAGGAACAGAGGGGAAAGCTATTTCAAAACAAACCATTTCAAAATGGATAGGCCACTGCATTCATTTCTGCTGTAAGCACCATGGAAACCCTATCCCACAGGGCATCAGACCCCATTCAACCAGGGCTGCATCTACCTCTACAGCCTTTCTCAGAGGCGTCCCTACTAGGGACATCCTAGAGGCTACTACCTGGAGTTCTGTACATACTTTCTCCAAGCATTATCATTTGCCAATTTTCTCTAAATCCAGAGCTGGTTTTGCCACTGCAGTCTTGCAGGGCCTTATAGCTGGTCCTAATTCTGTTTAAATTCCTCCTCCCAACCTTAGCTTTGGGAATCTACCCAAATGTAATGACTGCAACAGTGAAACACGAAGAACATAGTACAGTTGTGTACACTTACCATAAATGTAGATGTTAGAGTGTATTCACTGTTGCAGTCCTAGTTACCCTCCCTCCAGCCCCCTTTCTTCTTTTGGCTATACCTCTACTCTCACTTACTATGCTCTAAAAGCTTTTTGGTGCATTTGCTTTTTGTTGGAGATATATCCTTGTATTTATAGATTTAATTGCTTCCCATTAGGGGGGCACCTGACATTTGGGGCAAGAAAAACTGATGTAATGGTGTCGGCTGCATATTTTATACCCCTGATGACCTGACGTCATGGAAGAAGGGACAGCAACTGACGCAGGACCCAAGACTTTGTTAATCAGGCCGACTGAGGGCTACTGCAAGCAGATAACCTAAATGTAATGACTGCAACAGTGAATACACTTGAACATCTACATTTATGGTAAGTACACAACTGTACTTACCTTTGCTTCAGGGCTGGGGCGCAACACTTTCAATTCTCTGCATTGCCCTTTGGCTTATCTACTGCTCCCAGAGTTTTTACGAAGTGCTTAGCTCCTGCCATTGCTTTTCTCAGGCAGAGAAACATTTAAATTTATCCTTACCTGGACGATTGTCTCATTCAAGCAAACTCCCCAGAACAACTGGAAAAGGATTTGTTTTTCGTGAAGAACATTCTAACCTCTTTGGGTTACACTCGCAATGAAAAGAAGTCAAAGTTGGTTCCTTCAAGGGAGATGGTTTTCCTGGGAGCGAGACTGAGTACAGCCACCCAGATTGTAATCCTTCCTCATCAGAAGCAAGAAGATCTTTCCGCTTACTTTATGAACTTATTTTATTTTTATTATTTTATTTTACATTTGTTGACCAGGCTAGTCCAACTGATTATATGTCCATTTTCAGTGGAGACCTGGGGAGAAAAGCTTCAAAAAAAAAAAAAAAGAAAACCTTGGTAAGCATGACGCAGCTCTCTGCAAGGCAATTCCTGCAAGCACTGGGATTCATGGCTTCATGTATTTTGATGATCCCATATGCAAGGCTGCACATGAGAAAACTTCAATGGTACCTCAGGAATCTTTGGTGTCAACACACACAGGACTTAGACTTGATTCTTCCCCTGATTCCCTGTCTACAAATGGAGTTCCTCTGGTGGGTGACCGCCTGTTCTCAGAACAAGGATCTGCTTTTCCGCCCACTGCCTGCCACCCAGACTGTCACCATAGAAGCCTCAGATGTTGCATGGGGGGGGGCTCCTCTGGAGGGCAGGGGCATACATGGGACTTGGAGCACACAGCAGATTCATCTGCACATAAACTTAAAAGAATTAATGGCAGTGCAACAGGCCTTGCTGGCTTTCAAGGACATACTCTATCCTGGGACTCTGCTAATCCGGACAGACAATACCACAGTCATGTGGTACATCAACAAGTAAGAGGGGACTCACTCATACCCCTTGTGCAGACAAAGCATGAGACTGTGGTCCATAGCAGCATCCATGGGCCTTCATCTAATAGCTCAGTATCTTCCAGGGAGGCTGAACTCCCTGGCAGATCATTTGAGCAGACATCTTCTGGATTCTCACGAGTGGCAACTGAACAGGGACATTTTCAAGCGCATGACTCATCATTAAGGCACCCCACAAGTGGATCTTTTCTCCTCTCACACAAATCATTTCCTTCCAACTTCCTGCACCAGGGAGTTTCACAACAAAGCTTAGAGTGTGGATGTGTTGTCCTTCCCATGGACACATCTCAGTTTATGCATTCCCTCCTCTGCCTCTTCTTCCCAGAGTGCTGCTAAAGATAAGGGACAAAAAAAACAAAGGCTATTCTGATAGCTCAAGATTGGCCCAGGCAGCACTGGTATCTCCTCCTTCGCAGCCTTTCCCAGGCTCAGCTTTGGTATCTTCCCTTGGTACCAGATCTGTTGGTTCAGGGAGGGGGAAAATTCCTTCATCCTCATCTTCAGACTCTGCATTTAACTGCCTGGCTTATACTTTAAATCTTTCCCAACAGTTGGTTGAAGATGTTCATCGTGTTTCACTGTTGCAGTCATAACTGTAGGGTGCTCCTGCCGGCAGGCAGCCCGAGGTCAGCCAGAATCCCAAAGTCTGGGTCCGGCGTCGGCTGTACATGCCAGTACCCTGACGTCAGTACGCTCTGGTACATAACCCTCAGCCGACGCCATCTTCTCCAGTCTTTCTTGCCGTGCGGTGGAAAGCAGCTCGCAAGTCGTTGGTTGGCGATTTTCGAACAGCGTTTTTGGTTGTTGTCGGTCCGAAGTTCTTACTTCTCTTCTCAAAGTTAAGTACCCCATTGGGGAATCTTTTTCTTGTTCCTCCGATGTCAGAAAAAGTTAATAATTGTATTACGTGTGGAAAACAAATACCTCATAAAGATTTCCACTCTTACTGTCTACCTTGCTTAGGCCCTGACCACGACGTTTCTTGTTGTCGGTTCTGTGCCAGGTTTAATTCTCGTACTATCAAACGCAGGTACGACTGGGCTCTGAATTACTTTGGCAGACGCTTCAATTATAGAATGTCGTCGGACACTACCGGAATTCAAAAGAAGCGCAAAGACAAGGACAGGCCTCCCAGGTCCAAACAGGACTCGTTGCAGCTGGAGCCGGTGTCCGGTTCGGCTGTCGTCAGTGAGGCGCTTTTGCAGCCCCTGTCGTCTGCCACTTCTGAACCGATGGCCGATACGGACTCCCATGGGGAGCCATCAAGGCCTTCTATTTTATCTGCTGCAGGACCTTCGGACGTCGCTCCCTCGGATGGGTCCGGAACCGCTGTGCAGGTACCGGCTTCTGAGGGGGTATTCAGGCCTACTCACATCACTATTTCAAAGGCAAAGACAAAGACTCCTGTTAAGTCTAAAGCTCCTGCTCAAGCTTCTTCTGAATCTACTCCCAGGACACAGAAGCAATTGTTAAGGATGGCTGAAGATTTGCTTACAATGATTAGGGGTTCTCACCCCCCCCCCCTGAGAAAAGGCCTCGACAGGATGTTCCTATGGATTCCTCTGACCAGGCTTCTATATCTTCTGTCTCTTCCTCTGATCAGGAATATTATTTTCCTCCTTATGAGGATTCAGATGCTGAGGACTCCTTGCCCTCTGCCTCTCCGCCTGAAGATTTTTCTTTTGGGGAAACCTTACATGAGATGAGGGAACATTTTCATTGGGAAGGTCAGGATTTTTCTGCTTCCAAGAAGAGGCTTAGAGAATTTCTTCTTCTTCCTCAACATAGGCCTTTGGCTATCCCTCCTGATGTCCTTCAAGGATGCATCTGCAGTCCTAACATATGGGTTGTCCTGCCTCAGGCAGCCCTTCGGTCGGCCGGATTCCAAAGTCTGGGTCTGGCCTCGGCTGATGTCGCACTTCACCCGACGTCATAGCTGCTGTGAATTGGGTATAAAGGCATCAGCCGACGCCATTTTCCTCAGTCTTTCTTGCCGCGCGGTGCCTGAAGCAGAAGCTGTTCGCAAGTGCCGGTCGGTCAGATCCAGAGATTTCTACTACCGAAGACTTCTAAAAAGCTAAGTACCCCGTTGGGGACTCTTTCTTGCCTCAGCCGATGTCAGAAAAAGTAAATAATTGTTTAACTTGTGGGAAACAAATACCTCATAAGGATTTCCACTCTTACTGCCTTCCTTGCTTAGGCCCAGACCACGACGTATCAGCTTGTCTAGCCTGTGCTTCCTTCAACCGATGGACACTTAGACGTCGGTCGGAGTTTGCAGAGGAGTTTTTTGGTCCCGCTTTTGCTTACAAAATGCCGTCGGAGACTCCGACTTCACAATTAGCTAAAAAGCATAAGGAAAAGGACCGACACTCGCGGTCCGCGGTTTCGGCCCAAACCACGGTTAAGCCAACCGCAAGTGTCTCTGTTTCGGCTGAAACAGAGTCCTCGGTTCTTCCTTCGGCCGAAAGCTTGCCTCCGATAGCCGAGGCCTCACACAGCATGGCTGAATCCGCTACTGAAATTACCCCTGCTGTAGCAGGCACCCAGGATTTATCAGATACTATTCCTTTAGACATATCTACTCCTGCACGTGGAGCTGCTAGGCCCCCTGCATCTATGTCTATCAAGGCTTTTTCTAGGGCTAAAGCAGCTAAATCTTCTAAGGCCTTGCCTGCTAAAACCCCCTCACACAGGCCTACCTCCAGTTCCCAAATGCTCAGCTTGGCTGAGGATCTCATTTCTTTGATCAGGGGATCCCAACCTCACCCAGACAGGGCCTCTCAACCCCCTCCAGAGAAGAGGCCTAGAGCAGAGCCCCCGGATCCTGTTTCTACAGACTATTCCTCGGATGATTCAGAAAACTCAGGTCCTCCAGAAGGCCTATATTCTCCTTATGAGGATTCTGATGCAGAAGACTCCATTCCTTCTGCCTCTCCTCCTGAGGAATTTTCTTTTGGGGAAACCTACATGCTATGAGAGAGCATTTTCAATGGCAGGGCCAGGATTTTTCAGATTCAAGGAAAAGGCTAAGAACCTTTTTACATTTACCACAGCATAGGCCTTTAGCCATTCCTCCAGTACTAACAGTTGTTGATGATGCTTATAATGATGCCTGTACTGCCCCTAACTCTCTTCCCCCAGCCCCTGCCAAGCCCGACAGATATTACAGGGTCCCGGACACACACTTTCACTTGTATAAGGCTCCTATTGCAGATCCTGAAACCATTTCACAGGGCCCCAAAGCTGTAGCAGCTGCCTCTGCCAACCCCCCCCCCCCTCTGAAAGAGAATCTAGAGCATTAGAGAGATGGGGTAAAAAAGTTTATACTTCTGCTACTCTTTCGGCTAGGGCCTTAAACTGTCAATTCCACATGATTCAGTATCAGGAATTTTTGTTAGACCAGCTAAATAAAAAACTGTCCTCTCCTGAACCTATAGACCCTAAGTCCCTTCAGGATTTGGTACATAACACTCAGCAGGTCAGTAATCATTCCTTAAAATGCGGCTATGATGCACTGGAGGCTTCCTTTAGATCAGCTATGACTGGAACAGTGATTAGAAGGCATGCCTGGTTAAAAGAGCAATCCTTACCAGACCATGTAAAGTCAAAGCTCCTAGATGCTCCCATGGAGAAACAAAGTTTGTTTGGCTCCCCTGCACAGCAAGTGCTAAAGAAGGTGGAAGAAAAAGCAAAATCTGTCCAAACAGTCAAGGATTTCTTACAGGTCCAGCCTCCGAGGTTTAGTAGAAATTGGCCTTCGAAGAATTGGTCCTTTCCAGACACCTCCAGAGCACAGAGAGGCAGAAATAGGCGCCCAAGAGGCAGAGGTCAATCCAGAGGTGCCTACAGGGGACGTCAGTGGCAGCCTAACAACCAGAGGAGTACTGCCACAGATTCAGCTACAACCACTTCCACAGGACAGACACAATGACTTGACTCTGATACCGCCTACCAGGGAACAACTGCAAGCACCCTTAGGCGGAAAGCTTGCCTTATTTTCCGTAAACTGGCATTACATTACAGGAGACAAATGGATTTTACAGACAATAGACAAAGGCTACAGGTTTCACTTCCACACTCTACCAAAAAAGAGAGGAATGCCAACCCTACCACCAAACCAAAAAAACAAACGCTCTAGGACAAATCAACCACCTACTAAGGATGAGAGCTATAGAAAAAGTACCGCCTATGGAACAAGGGCAAGGATTTTACTCCAGACTTTTCCTGGTACCGAGGAAAGAAAACCATTGGAGGCCTATTCTCGACCTGTCCGCTCTGAACACATATCTCATTGTTCCAAAATTCAAAATGCTGACCCTACAGCAACTTCTTCCCATGCTGGGCAAGGAGTCTTGGCTGGTGACTCTAGATCTCAAGGAGGCATACCTGCACGTCCCTATACGACCAGATTGCAGAAGATACCTCAGATTTCTTGCAGGATCAGAGCATTATCAATTCTCAGCATTGCCCTTTGGCTTATCTACTGCGCCCAGAGTATTCACGAAATGCCTGGCATCAGTAATTGCTCATTGCAGGCTTCAGGGAATTCAGATTTATCCATACCTGGACGACTGCCTAATACAAACGGACAACAAGACCAAATTAACAAAAGATTTGGAAAAGGTTATACAACTGCTGTAAGCCCTGGGATACACAGTCAACATGAAAAAGTCAAGGCTGGTACCATCCCAAAGGATAACATTCTTTGGTGCAGAACTGGACACATCAAATCAAATGGCATTTCTCACAGCAGAAAAGCAAAAGCAACTACCACTCTATTTCATGGCATTAGCAACGCAGAACTAGCTTACAGCAAGGAAAGTCCTGCAAGCCCTGGGTTACATGGCATCCTGCATAATATTGATTCCACATGCCAGGCTACATATGAGGAAGTTACAATGGTACCTAAGGAATGTATGGTCTCAACACAAGCACAGTCTAGAAGCCCAGATTCCAATAATTCCATGCCTGAAACAAGAATTCCTGTGGTGGGCTCAGGCCTGTCAGTTGAACAGAGGTCTGCCCTTCCACAAACCTCACCCAAGCCAGACTATCACCACGGACGCCTCAGACCTAGGCTGGGGGGCACACATGGTGGACAAGTGTATACAAGGCCTATGGACACAAGACCAGCTGAACCTACACATAAATCAAAAAGAGATGCTGGCAGTGAAACAGGCACTTCAGACATTCAGACCTTTTCTTCAACAGGGTCATTTGCTGATAAGGACGGACAACACCACAGTCATGTGGTATATCAACAAACAGGGAGGCACACACTCATATCCTCTATGCCGGATGGCAATGGACCTGTGGAATGTGGCTCTGAACCACAACATTCAACTCCAGGCCAAATTTGTGCCAGGAAAAGAAAATTCACTAGCAGACACCTTAAGCAGAACAACAACGGATGCCCACGAATGGATGCTGCATCCAGACATCTTCAAAACCATTACAAAGAAATGGGGACTACCAGAAATAGACCTGTTCGCATCCCCACACAACCACCTATTGAGGAAATTCTGCACAAGGACATACCACCCACTTGCTTGGAAGGTGGACTCCCTATCCTTCGGTTGGGAAAACCTGACAGCATATGCATTCCCACCTCTTCCTTTGATGCACAAAGTGCTACTGAAGATCAAAGATCACCCAAGGATCATCCTGATAGCTCCAGACTGGCCGAGGCAGCATTGGTACCCGCTACTGAGGAGTATGTCTCGGACACACACATGGCCTCTACCTCTAGTTCCTTTACTGCTAACGCAGAACAACTACAAGATCCTACATCCAAACTTGAAAACACTACAGCTAGCTGCTTGGAATATTACATAAAGCAAAATAACCCAGATTTATCTCAGAGGGTTAAAGACATTATCCTGGAGGCTCGCAGACCCTCCACAAGGAAGACTTATTCAGCCAAATGGAAAAGATACCTCATTTGGAGTGCAGCAAAAGGAGAAAATGTATCATTAGCAAACATAGCTAACATCCTGGAATACCTAGCAGAACTTTTCCACAATGGACTGTCTTACTCCTCCATTAAGATTCATGCATCAGCAATTTCAGCAGAATACAACATGGATCCTCTAGTCTTCTCTCATCCTCTACTCAGGCAGTTTCTGAGAGGAATTAAAAATGTAAAGCCTCCAAGGAAGCCACCTTTGCCTACATGGGACCTTAACTTTGTGCTGGAAAAGTTAACACTTCCCCCTTTCGAACCAGCAGCAACAGCAGAATTGCAGTTCTTATCTTGGAAAACTGCTTTCCTGCTTGCAATCACTTCAGCAAGAAGGGTTTCTGAATTACAGGCATTAATGGCAGTACAGCCCTTCCTTATCTTCCATCAGGATAGAGTGTCCTTGAGAACTAATCCTACTTTTATGCCAAAAGTGGTCTCCAGGGTATCATTGAACCAAGCAATCCACCTACCAACATTCTTCCCCAACCCACAGAACAGGGGGGAAAGACTACTACATACATTGGATGTGCACAGGCAATTGCACTACTATTTGGACAGAACCAAGGCCAACAGAAAAACTGACCAGCTACTGGTAGCATATGCAACAGGAATGGAAGGAAAAGCAATTTCAAAACAGACAATCTCAAAATGGATAGGAAATTGCATTAGATTTTGTTACTCTTTTCATGGAAAGACAACTCCAGAAAATATCAGACCTCACTCCACAAGGGCTACAGCCACTACTACAGCTTTCCTACGAGGAGTGGCTACTAAAGACATTTTAGAAGCTGCTACTTGGAGCTCCGTGAATACATTTGCCAAGCATTATAATCTACCTTTATACTCCAGATCCCGAGCAGGTTTTGCAACTGCTGTTTTGCAAGGGATCTTAACTACACCATAATCATCTTAGTGCCTCCTCCACCAGTTTGGCTATGGTATTCTACCCATACATTAGGACTGCAGATGCATCCTTGAAGGACATAGTACAGTTTTGTACCTACCATAAATGTAGATGTCAGAGAGGTATGCATCTGCAGTCAGGATTACCCACCCTCCTTCCCCTCTGTGGTACTCCTAGGGTATTTGTCCATCTTGTAGCTAGCTGGGGGAATCTATTATGGTGTATTTGTTTGTATATATGTATATACATGCTTATATTGTTTGCTCTCTACTGTTTGGAACCATTTGCATTTATCCAAATTTAGCCTTCCTAGAGGGCACCTGGCATCTGGGGCAAGAAACACTGAGGAAAATGGCGTCGGCTGATGCCTTTATACCCAATTCACAGCAGCTATGACGTCGGGTGAAGTGCGACATCAGCCGAGGCCAGACCCAGACTTTGGAATCCGGCCGACCGAAGGGCTGCCTGAGGCAGGACAACCCATATGTTAGGACTGCAGATGCATACCTCTCGGACATCTACATTTATGGTAGGTACAAAACTGTACTTTCTTGACATTGTGGATGATACTTTTTCCGAGACTAATTTGAATCCTGATTCCATGCCTCCTGCTCCCTCTAAGCCTGATAGGTTTTATAGGGTTCCTGAGTCTCATTTGTTCTTATTTAAGAATCCTTCTGCAGATCCTGAAACTATATCTCAGGGTTCTAAGGCTGCTAAAGTTGCTACTTCCAAGAATCCTATTCCCTCTGAGAAGGATTCTCGTGCTTTAGACAGGTGGGGCAAAAAGGTATATACTTCTGCTACCCTCTCTGTTAGGGCTTTAAATTGCCAGTTTCATATGTTTAAGTATCAGCAATTTCTTTTGTCTGTTTTAAAGCAAAAGCTTGCTTCCCTTCCTGCATGTGCAGAAGGTAAGGAACTACAGGATGTATTGCATGCAACTGAACAACTGAACAAACATAGCTTGCATTGTGGTTTTGATGCTTTGGATGCTTCTTGCAGGGCCGCAGCCTCTGGTACTGTTATCAGGAGACATGCTTGGCTTCGTGAGTAAAGTTTACCTGAACAGGTTAAGGCTAAATTATTAGATGCCCCTGTTCAGCATGATGTTCTTTTTGGATCTAAGGCTGAGGAGGTTATTAAAAAGATGGAAGAAAAGGCAAAATCTATGCAAACTGTGAAAGATTTCTTGCAAGTTCAGCCTCCTAGATTTTCCAGGAATTGGCCCTCCAAGAATTGGTCCTTTCCCACGTCTGACAGGCCTCAAAGGGGAAGATATAGACGCTCCAGAGGTCGTGGTCAAGCTCAGGCCTCCTGCAGATCGAGGCAATGGACTGCTTCTTCACCTAGAAGGGGAGAAGACAGATCCCAATCTCAAAGAAAGCAAACTCAATGACTCTCTCGGTTGGGCTACAGGACCTCTTTACCTGGATGCCCCTCTCGGAGGAAAACTTTCTCTTTTTTACAGAAATTGGACTCATATTACCCAGGACAAATGGGTATTGGACGTGATTTTAAAAGGCTACAAATTCCACTTTCATACCTTGCCAAGGGCTTTCGGTTGGCCAGATCTGCCAAAACATCAATGGTCAGAGGCCTTAAATCAAGTGGATGCTCTTCTGGCCATGAGAGCCATAGAGCCTGTTCCACTCTCAGAGATGGGAAAAGGTTTTTATTCGAGACTGTTTCTGGTTCCAAGAAAACAAAGCTCATGGAGACCTATTCTGGACCTTTCTGTGTTAAACACCTTTTTGGAAATTCCAAAATTCAAGATGCTTACTCTGCAGCAGCTGATTCCAATGCTCTCTCAGGACGCCTGGATGGTGACATTGGACCTAAAGGAAGCTTATTTACACATTCCCATCAGGCAGGAACGCAGGAAATTCATCAGGTTCAAGGCAGGATCGAGACACTTTCAATTCTCTGTACTGCCCTTTGGTTTATCTACTACGCCCAGAGTCTTCACCAAGTGCCTGGCACCAGTAGTGGCTTATTGCAGACTCCAGGGGATTCAGATTTACCCCTATTTGGACGACTGCCTTATTCAGGCAGACAGCAAGGATCTTTTACTTCAACATCAGGATTTTGTTCAACGTCTTCTCCTCCTACTGGGATTTTCAGTGAACACAAAAAAGTCACATTTGATCCCTTCTCAACAAATGCTATTTCTGGGAGCCCTCTTAAATACAACCTTACAAAGGGCCTTCCTCACTACAGACAAACAAATACAGCTGGCTTCAATTTTCAAGACTTTGGCAATTCTACCTCAGCTCACTGCAAGGAAATTCCTGCAGGCACTGGGCTACATGGCTTCCTGCATTCTGTTCATTCCAAATGCAAGGCTCCATATGAGAAAGCTTCAATGGTATCTGAAAAGTGTATGGTCGCAGCATTACCACGATCTGGACACTCTGATTCCTCTGATCCCCTGCCTCCAGAAGGAGTTCCTTTGGTGGTCCAGGGTGTGTGCTTTAAACGAAGGACAGCCTTTCCGTCTTCCTCATCCTTCTCAAATCATAACCACGGATGCCTCGGATTATGCTTGGGGAGCACATTTTCTAGGCAATTGCCAGCAGGGAACCTGGACAAAGGATCATCTTCACTGGCACATCAATCTGAAGGAAATGTTGGCAGTTCAAAATGCTCTTCTAGCCTTCCAGAACCTTTTGCATCCAGGGCCTCTTTTGATTTACACAGACAACACCACAGTCATGTGGTACATAAACAAGCAGGGGGGGTTCTCATTCGTACCCCCTTTGCAGACTAGCTATGGCTTTATGGGACACAGCTCTAAATCTGAATCTTCATCTCCAGGCCCAATTTATACCAGGAGAACAGAATCTCTTAGCAGACAGCCTGAGCAGGAACATTTTGGATCCTCACGAATGGATGCTAGACACCAACTTATTCAACAGGATTACTGCAGTTTGGGGATGCCCCCAGATAGATCTGTTTGCATCCCATCTCAATCATCAGCTGCCTCACTTTTGCACCAGGTCATTCCACAAAGCAGCCTGGAAAGTGGATGCCCTGTCCTTCAGCTGGAGAAACCTTTTGGGATATGCCTTCCCTCCTCTTCCTCTACTTCCTCGGGTATTACTAAAGATAAAACAGGACAAGCCCAAGTTCCTCATCTTGATTGCTCCAAATTGGCCTCGACAGTTTTGGTATCCAACTTTAAAGCACCTGTTCTTGGAGCCTCCTTGGATTCTCCCTCTAAACCCTTCTCTTCTGTCCCAGCATCAGGGTCAGTTGCTACATTCCAACCTCAAGACCCTTTGCCTGGCAGCTTGGCTCTTCAAAGGAATTTGATTTCTTCTAGTCTTCCCAAACAAGTTTTGGATGTTCTTTTGGAAGCTAGACGCCCTAGCACTAGGAAATCCTATGCCTCTAAATGGAAGAGATTTTGCATTTGGATGCAGGACCGAGGCTTGGACCCTCTGGTACCTGATCTCTCTTCTATTTTGCTTTACCTTTCGGATCTTTTGTCTAATGGACTTTCATTTTCTTCCATTAAGATTCATGCTTCTGCTATTTCTGCTCATTTCAATTCTGATCCCCCTGTTTTTTCTCTTCCTTTGGTGAGACAATTCTTGAGAGGGGCTAAGAATTTAAGGCCTCCCAGGACCCCTCCTATTCCTGCTTGGGATCTTAAATTATGTTTTGGAAAAACTTACTTTGCCTCCTTTCGAGCCTGCTGCGTCTTCAGATATTAAGTTTTTATCTTGGAAGACAGTTCTTTTGTTAGCTTTGACTTCTGCCAGAAGGGTCTCAGAGTTGCAAGCTCTCATGGCTGTGGAACCATACCTTATTTTCCACCAGGACAGAGTATCCTTGAGGACCAATCCTACTTTCATGCCTAAGGTGATTTCGAAAGTGGCTTTAAATCAAACAATTCACCTTCCTACCTTCTTTCCTAATCCTCAAAATAAAGGGGAAAGGATTTTGCATTCCTTGGACGTGCACAGACAGTTACGATTTTATTTGGACAAGACTAAAGAGTTCAGAAAATCTGACCAATTGTTTGTTTCTTTTGCCTCCAGTTCTCTTGGAAAGGCTATTTCCAAATGGATTTCTTATGGAATAAGATTTTGTTGCACTCATCATGGGAAACAGTTTCCAGGTACAGTGAGAAGTCATTCTACTAGAGCAGCTGCTACTTCTACAGCTTTTCTCAGGGGAGTTCCTACCAAGGATATCTTGGAAGCTGCCACTTGGAGTTCTGTGCATACTTTTTCCAAGCACTACAATCTCCCTTTGTATTCTAAGACAAGGGCAGGCTTTGCCTCTGCTGTTTTGCAGGGTCTTTTTGCTGCCCCTTCTTCTGTCTAGACCTCCTCCCTTTTTTCACTGCTTTGGGATTCCACCCTACAGTTATGACTGCAACAGTGAAACACGATGAACATAGTACAGTTGTGTACACCTACCATAAATGTAGATGTTCGAGTGTCTTCACTGTTGCAGTCGGTGTTTCCCTCCCTCCTATCCCCTCTTTTTCTCTCTTTTGTGGTGTATTTGTGTTTCCTTGTTGGATTCATTTATGATTTTGGGAAATTCTGACATCTAGGGCAAGAAAGGCTGGAGAAGATGGCGTCGGCTGAGGGTTATGTACCAGAGCGTACTGACGTCAGGGTACTGGCATGTACAGCCGACGCCGGACCCAGACTTTGGGATTCTGGCCGACCTCGGGCTGCCTGCCGGCAGGAGCACCCTACAGTTGTGACTGCAACAGTGAAGACACTCGAACATCTACATTTATGGTAGGTGTACACAACTGTACTTTCTTCATGAGGCCAGGAGGACTAGCACAAGAACATCCTATGCAGATAAATGGAAGAGATTTTGCTCTTGGATTAAATTTATCCTGGAAAAACTTACTCTGCCTTCTTTTGAACCAGCTGCCTCTGCAGATTTGAAGTTTCTATCCTGGAAGACTGGTTTTAGCTATTACTTCAGCTAGAAGGGTATCTGAGCTACAAGTCTTAATGGCAATAGAGCCTTTCATTATTTTTCACTCAGATCGGGTTTCTCTGAGAACCAATCCCTCCTTTATGCCTAAGATGGTTTCCAGTTTAACCCTTAACCAGTCTATTCACCTGCCTACATTTTTCAACAATCCCCAAAGTAAAGGGGAAAGGATTCTGCACTCTCTTGATGTGCATAGACAGCTGAGATTTTACTTAAGACAGGACTAAATCCTTTCAAAGATCTGAACAGTTATTAGTTAGTTTTGCTCCTGGGGCTCAGGGTAAAGCTATTTCAAAACAAACCATCTCCAAATGGATTGCTCATTGTATCCACTTTTGTTACCTGCAGCATGGGAAGGTTTCCCCTCAGGGTGTTAGGACCCATTCTACTAGAGCAGCCTCTACCTCTGCAGCCTTTCTGAGAGGTGTGCCTACTAAGGACATTCTAGAAACAGCTACTTGGTCTTCTGTCCATACTTTCATAAAGCATTACAATCTGCCTTTGTTTTCTAAATCCAGGGCTGTTTTTTGCCTCTGCAGTTTTGCAGGGCCTCCTCACCAACTCTTAATCTGTGATCCTTCCTACCCCATTTGTCTGCTTACTGGGCTTTGGGAATCAACCCATATGTGAGGACTGCAGCAGTGAAATGCAAAGAACATAGTACAGTTGTGTACACTTACCATAAATGTAGATATTTGAGTGTATTCACTGTTGCAGTCCTGGATGTTCATCGTGTTTCACTGTTGCAGTCATCACTGTAGGGTTCTTCCTGCCAGCAGGCAGCCCTCGGTCGGCCAGAATCCCAAAGTCTGGGTCTGGCGTCGGCTGTTCAGCCATGCTCCCTGACATCAGAGCACTAGGAGTATAAAGCTGGCAGCCCACGCCTTGTTCTCCAGTCTTTCTTGCCGTGCGGTGAAAGCAGTTTGCAAGTGCCGGTCGGCTGACTCCTGATATTTTTTCGTGCTTCAGTCCGAAGATTTACTTCTTCTCAAAGCTAAGTACCCGTTAGAAACTTTTTTCTTGCTCCAGTCCGATGTCAGAAAAAGTTAATAATTGCATTTCTTGTGGGAAGCAAATACCTCATAAGGATTTCCATTCCTATTGTATTCCTTGTTTAGGCCCTGACCACGACGTAGCTAGTTGTCGGTTTTGTGCTAGATTTAACCAACGTACTATTAAGCGAAGGTACGATTTTGCTTTTCACTACTTTGGTAGGCGATTTAATTATAAAATGTCGTCGGACACGCTTCCGACTACCGGAGTTCACAAACGACGCAAGGATAAGGACAGGCCTCCAAGGTCCAAATCAGATGACGTTTTACAAGCAGAACCAGCTTCAGGTTTGGCCGTCGTCAGTGAGGCACTTTCGCAGCCCCTGTCGTCAGCCATTTCAGAACCGATTGCCGAAACGGACTCCCACGAGGAGCCTACTAGGCCTATGAGCACTCTGGTTGCAGGACCTTCGGACAATGCTCCCTTGGATGGTTCCAGAGCCGCTGTACAGGTACCGGCTTCCGAGGGGGTTTTCAGGCCTACACAGCTTGTGATAAAGGCAAAGCCAAAGACAAGGACTCCTTCTAAATCTAAGGCACCAGCCCAGGCCTCTTCTGATCCGGGACCCAAATCTCAGAAACAGCTACTTAAAATGGCGGAGGACTTATTAACCATGATTAGGGGTTCACATCCCCCTCCAGACAAAAGGCCAAGGCAAGATGTGGATTATGAATCTTCTGATCAGGCATCTATTTCATCAGTGTCTTCCTCTGAACAGGAATATACTTTCCCTCCTTATGAGGATTCTGATGCTGAGGAATCCATTCCTTCAGCCTGTTCCCCCTGAGGATTTTTCTTTTGGGGAAACTTTAAATGACATGAGGGAACATTTCCACTGGGAGGGACAGGAGTACTTGGAATCTAAGAGAAGACTTAGGGCTTTCCTTCTTCTTCCCCAGCATAGACCCCTGGCTATTCCTCCTATTTTGGACATTGTGGATGATGCCTTTTCTGAGGCTAATTTAACTCCTGACTCCTTTCCTCCAGCTCCAGCCAAGCCCAACAGATATTACAGGGTCCCTGACTCCCACCAGTTTCTTTACAAAAATCCTACTGCTGACCCAGAAACCATTTCTCAGGGTCCTAAGGGGGTTAAGGCCGCTTCTGCTAAAAACCCTATTCTGACAGATAAAGATTCTAGAGCTTTGGAGAGATGGGGTAAAAAAGTGTACACTTCAGCTACTTTATCTATTAGAGCTTTAAATTGTCAATTTCATATGCTAAAATATCAGCAATTTTTACTGTCTGTTATGAAACAAAAGCTAGGTACCATTGCTGCATGTGCAGATAATAAGGAATTACAGGATTTGATGCATGCCACTGAACAAGTGGGGAAGCATGGTTTACACTGTGGTTTTGATGCCTTGGAGGCTTCTTGTAGGGCGGCTGCCTCTGGCACAGTCATTAGAAGGCATGCCTGGTTAAAGGAACAAAACTTACCTGATCAAGTGAAAGCAAAGTTACTGGATGCTCCTGTTCAGCATAATGTTTTGTTTGGGTCTAAGGCTGAAGAGGTGATAAAGAAAATGGAGGATAAGGCAAAATCCATGCAAACAGTTAAGGATTTCTTACAAGTTCAGCCCCCAAGATTTAGCAGAAATTGGCCAACTAAGAATTGGTCCTTTCCCAGCTCGGACAGGCCTCAGAGGGGTAGATATAGGCGCTCCAGAGGGAGGGCCCAAGCACAAACCTCTTGCATACCTAGGCAGTGGAGTGCTTCCACCCCCAGAGGTGGAGAAGACAGACCTCAGTCTTACAGAAAACAGGCTCAATGACTCCCCATGCTTGGCTCCAGGCACTTCTCGCCTGGAAGCTCCTATAGGGGGAAAACTCTCTCATTTTCAACAAAATTGGACTTGCATAACCCAAGACAAGTGGGTTCTGGATGTGGTTTCAAGAGGTTACAAATTCAACTTTCATACCTTGCCAAGACCAAATGGATGGCCAGACCTACCGAAACACCACTGGTCAGAGGCATTAAACCAGGTGGGATCCCTCATGGATATGAGGGCAATAGAACTGGTTCCACAATCAGAGACTGGGCAAGGCTTTTACTCAAGGCTCTTTCTAGTGCCCAGAAAACAAAATTCTTGGAGACCCATCCTGGATCTGT
The DNA here is from genome assembly GCF_019279795.1 of Protopterus annectens. NCBI lineage: Eukaryota > Metazoa > Chordata > Ceratodontiformes > Protopteridae > Protopterus > Protopterus annectens. The sequence goes on along the minus strand of NC_056728.1, from coordinate 688,966,858 downwards.
CGGTTTTAAGCACCTTCCTGGAAATTCCAAAGTTCAAGATGCTTACTCTGCAGCAGCTCCTGCCAATGTTGAGCAAAAATGCATGGATGGTGACATTAGATTTAAAGGAGGCTTACCTACACATCCCTATCAGACAGGAGTGCAGAAAATACCTCCGGTTCAAGTCCGGCTCTAAACATTACCAATTCTCTGCGCTGCCCTTTGGCTTGTCCACTGCGCCCAGGGTCTTCACCAAGTGCCTGGCACCAGTAGTGGCTTATTGCAGACTCAAGGGAATTCAAATTTACCCTTATCTGGATGACTGCCTTATTCAAGCAGACAGCAAGGATGTCTTACTACAGCATCTGAAATTTGTTCAAAATCTTCTAAACTACCTGGGATTCACTGTGAACATAAAGTCAAATTTGATACCCACACAACAGATAACTTTCCTGGGTGCTCTTTTAGACACAACAATCCAGATGGCATTCCTGACATCTGAAAAACAACTACAGGTGGCCTCAACTTTCAAAATCTTGGCATCAATGACACAGCTAACTGCAAGGGAATTCCGGCAGGCTTTGGGTTACATGGCCTCCTGCATCCTTCTCATACCAAATGCAAGACTACATATGAGAAAAATACAATGGTACCTAAAAAGTGTATGGTCTCAGTATTGCCACAGTCTAGACACACAGATTTCTGTCTTGCCTTGCCTACAAAAGGAATTCCATTGGTAGACCAAGGCATGTCTTCACAACAAAGGGAAAGCCTTCAGTCTGCATCCAGCCAGCCAAGTGTTAACCATGGACACCTCGGATTACGCTTGGGGAGCCCACCTGCAGGGGAAAGGTCTGCATGGTTTTTGGACAGAGGATCAGAAACACCTACATATCAATTTAAAAGAGATGTTAGCTGTACAGAATGTCCTCTTGGCTTTCAGGGACCTTCTACAACCAGGACAACTACTGATACGGACAGACAACACCACAGTTATGTGGTACATAAACAAGCAAGGGGGTTCACACTCCTACCCCCTTTGCAGACTAGCCATGACTCTATGGAACACAGCTCTTGCTTGCAAAGTGAATCTACAAGCTCAGTTCCTGCCAGGGAAACGAAATATTCTGGCAGACAGCCTGAGCAGGAACCTGTCAGACCCACACGAGTGGATGCTAGACACCAAAATATTCAAGATGATTACAGAAGCCTGGGGATGCCAGGACATAGATCTATTTGCATCCCCCTTCAACCACCAGTTACAAATTTTTTGCACAAGGGCATTCCACAAACTAGCATGGAAGTGGATGCACTATCATTCAACTGGAGAAACCTCTCTGGGTATGCCTTTCCGCCACTACCTCTTCTTCCATGGGTGTTATTAAAGATAAAGCAGGACAAGCCCAAGATGATGATTTTACTGGCCCCAAATTGGCCTTGTCAATTTTGGTACTCAACACTGATGAATCTATCCCAGGAGCCACCTTGGATTTTGCCTCAGATTCCAAATCTTTTGTCCCAACACCAGGGCCAGGTTCTGCACTCTCATGTCAAAACTCTCAGCCTGGCGAATTCAGGATGTATGATTAATCCTCTTCTTCCCAAACAGGTCATGGATGTCATCTTAGAAGCCAGACGGCCTAGTACTAGAAAATCTTATGCAGGAAAATGGAAGAGATTTTGCACCTGGATGCATGCTCTGGATTCAGACCCCCTCATCCCTAATATCCCACTGATTTTACTTTACCTAACTGACATGCTACATAAGGGTTTATCCTTCTCCTCCATAAAAATACATGCCTCAGCTATCTCTTCACATTACAGTACAGATCCTCCAATCTTTTCCCATCCACTTCTGAAACAATATCTCAGAGGAGCAAAGACTTTAAGGCCCCCTAGGACACCACCCGTTCCTGCATGGGACCTCAACTATGTTCTGGAAAAACTCACTCTGCCTCCTTTTGAGCCTGCTGCCACATCTGATATTAAGTATTTATCATGGAAAACAGCTATCCTGCTGGCTTTGACTTCAGCCAGGAGAGTCTCGGAATTGCAAGCACTCATGGCTGTGGAACCTTATATTATTTTTCACCAAGACAGGGTGTCTTTAAGGACTAATCCTTCTTTCATGCCTAAAGTGGTTTCCAAAGTAGCTTTAAATCAAACTATTCACCTGCCAACTTTCTTAAATAATCCACAAAATAAGGGGGAAAGGATCTTGCATTCTTTGGATGTACACAGACAACTTCGTTTTTACCTGGACAGAACCAAGGATATCAGGAAAACAGAGCAACTGTTTGTTTCTTATGCAACAAATTCCCAAGGCAAAGCTATTTCAAAACAGACCATTTCTAAATGGATTGCTCATGGAATCAGATTTTGTTACTCACATCATGGAAAACAAATCCCAACAACTGTTAGGACTCACTCTACCAGAGCTGCTGCTACTTCAGCTGCCTTTCTCAGGGAAGTACCTACCAAAGACATTTTGGAAGCTGCAACCTGGAGCTCGGTGCATACTTTCTCTAAGCACTATAATCTCCCTCTTTATTCTAAGTCAAGGGCAGGCTTTGCTTCTGCAGTCTTGCAGGGTCTTCTAGCCACCCCTCCTACTCTATAACCACCACCCTTTATCTCAGCTTTGAGATTCAACCCAACAGTGATGACTGCAACAGTAAAACACTATGAACATAGTACAGTTGTGTACACTTACCATAAATGTAGATGTTCGAGTGTCTTCACTGTTGCAGTCTGGATTACCCTCCCTCCTGACCCCTCTTATACTTTCATTATTATGGTTTCCTACTTCACCCTTCTTCTGAGGTGTATTTGCTTCAGGGTATGGGGTTGTTTAGGTTCATAGGTTCACGTACCTAAGCTACTGCCCCTGCAGCCATTTTTAAGCCCTAGCCAATTATCCCTTGTGGGACTCAAACCCTGCACCTTGTGTTTACAAGGCAAACACCTTAACCATTAGGCCACCCTCCCAACCCTTGTATGTTACTTCTTTGTTTTACTACTAGCCTTCATTTTTGGGCACCTGACATCTGGGGCAAGAAAAACTGGAGAACATGGTGTCGGCTGTCAGCTTTGTACTCCTAGCGCTCTGACGTCAGGGAGCATGACTGAACAGCCGACGCCGGACCCAGACTTTGGGATTCTGGCCGACCGAGGTCTGCCTGCCAGCAGGAAGAACCCTACAGTGATGACTGCAACAGTGAAGACACTCGAACATCTACATTTATGGTAAGTGTACACAACTGTACTTTTCCCACCCTCCATTCCCCCTTTTTTCCTAAGGCACAGACTATAGATTTTTATTTTTTGCAGGACTTGTATCCAGGGTGCTACCATTCCTGGGTTAGCCTTCTTTTGGGAGGCTGTTGACTGTTAAGGCAAGAAAAACTGAGGAAATGGCATCAGCTGCCTCCCTTTATACCTGACGTACTGGCATCAGTTTTACAACCGGCGGCAGCCAACGTCCTATACTAAGGACTCTGGTATTCCGACTTGAGGGCTACCGGGAGCCAGATATAACCCATATGCGAGGACTGCAACAGTGAATACACTCAAATATCTACATTTATGGTAAGTGTACACAACTGTACTTTCTTTGTGTTTCACTGTTGCAGTCATCACATTTGGGTTATCTGCATGCAAGTAGCCCTCAGCCGGCCTGAATACCAGAGTCTTTGGATTTCTGCATCGGATGCTGTTGCTTCTTCCATGACGTCAGGTTGACAGGGGTATAAAACATGCAGCTGATGCCATTACATCAGTCTTTCTTGCTGTGCTATGCCTGAAGCAGAAGCAGTTCGCAAGTGCCAGTCCGACATCTCCTGAAAAACTGATGTATTGGTGTCGGTTGCATGTTTTATACCCCTTACAACCTGACGTCATGGAAGAAGCGACAGCATCTGACACAGAAATCCGAAGACTCTGGTATTCATGCCGGCTGAGGGCTACCTGCAGGCAGAGATAACCCAAATATGATGACTGCAACAGTGAACACACTCTAACATCTACATTTATGGTAAGTGTACACAACTGTACTTTTTGCTTTTGCAGTCCTGTACATGTCTGTCCAGCTTAGGAGTGGTAGTGCTAATGACGTGCTTGCTTGAGGTTCTTATAGGGAGAGCAATTGTGATGTCATGGGGAAAGATACTGAACATAAAAATGTGAGGTCTTTGTTTTCTTAATTCAGATTCTCACATTTATATGCTGTATTTAAGCTTATAATGTTTGCAACAGAAACTAAAGTGTGAAATTATAAAATGTACTGGCAGTGGCAGGAAAGGTGTATGTATTATTTTATGTAATATAAAGAAAATATATGTTTAATGCATGCAACTCTATTCTCCAGAGGAAAACAATCATTAATTACAAGAAATGTTTCTGATACAGGCGACAGTTAACTGCTTGCTTGTAATTGCACAGGAACTGTAAAAAAGCTGACAGGCAGGTAACTCTGTTACCAGAGCTGTAATAGGGATCAGATATCAACAGTTAGTAGCAGTATGTAAAATCTATTAGTGCTTCTCTTGTTTTGTTGGAAAATTTGTGTAAGTTGATATCTACCATCTGCCTGTATTGTATTCTCTTATCTTGGCAGTTAAGCTTCATATATCTCTTAAGTTCGGGTTACTTGGCTGTTATTATATTTTCCTTTTAAATAGTTTGTCTGCAGTTTTTTAATTGTTCCTTTTCTTTGCACAGGTGTATTTTTCTCTGCATGTTTAATTTGTCTCAGCACTGTTTAAATTCTGTAGTTTCCAAATAGAGTTTGTGTGTATATGTATGTGTGTACAGGCCTGGGAGTTAGCTTTGCAGAGTCAATTCTCTCTTCAGGCTGTTTACATTCCTTCAACTCAGAATGTTGTGGCAGACACACTCAGCAGGTCCATGACTCAATCCCACGAATGGATGTTACACAGGGATGTACTTCTGGACCTGGTCCATCGATGGGGTAAACCTCCGGTAGATCTCTTTGCTCCCCCATTAACAGACAACTTCCTAAAGTTTGTGCCAGGATACCACATCCCTTGGCATGTAAGGTGGATGCTCTATCCTTTTCTTGGAAGGGGATGTTTCTGTATGCATAACCTTCCTTCCCACCTCTCCAAAAGGTCCTGCTGAAAATACAGCGGGAACAACCAAAAATCTTGCTGGTGACCCCCTCTTGGCTAAGACAGCATTGGTTCCTCCCTCCCACCTGCATTTAGCCAAGGGCAATCACCACAAGTTACCCCACAGGATGGATCTACTCACACAGGACAAAGGAACTCTAGTACATCCACAGATATCAATGCTAAACCTGACCCTGTGGGTGATGAGATCTTAATTCCCTTCAGACACCTTTTTTCAGAGGACGTGCTTTAAGTTCTGTGGGAGGCCAGAAATCCCCCTACTAGGAAATCCTGTTTTTCCAAATGAAAGAGGTTTTCCATCTGGTGTCAAAAAAAGGATTTACAGCCACTGATAGCGGATGCCCCAGTGGTTTTGTCCCATTTGTGTGAATTGTTGAAGAGTAGGCTGTCTTACTGTTCAGTTAAAGCCCATCTTTCTGCCATTTTTGCATGTCTGCCTATGGCTCCACCTTTAGCTTCTAGGTTGGAAGTTAAACTCTTCCTAAAAGGCGCCCTTCACATTGGACCAGCAAGGAAACCAGTTCCTCCTTCTTTGGATCCCAATTTTGTTTAGGAGAAACTTACCTTGGCACCGTTTGAGCCAGCAAGTTCCTCTTCCCTGCAACATTGCACCTGGAAAACTGTTTTTCTCGTGGGAATTACTTCTGCCAGAAGGCTGTCTGAGTTACAAGCTCTGTCCACCTCCCCATTCGCAGTCTTCCACAGGGATAGGGTCTGTCTGCGCACCAATCCCTCCTTTATGCCCAAGTTGGTTAATGACTTATCAATCAATCAACCTCCCAACCTTTTTTCCGTCCTCTCAATCCTCCAGTGAGAGGGTTCGTCACACTTCAGATGTGCACAGGCAACTCAGCTTCTACCTGAACAAAACTAATTCTATCTGCAAGTCTGAACCCCTGTTTGCCTCTTATTACCCAAGGGCCTTGGATCAACCTGTTTCTAAGAAACTATCTCCTCTTGGATTTCTAAAGCTACTTCCTTCTGTTACTTAGTCAATGGAAAGAGCCTTTCTTCTCCTGTAAAGGCATATTCCACTAGAGCAGTGTCCTTTTCTGGAGCCTTCTTTAAAGGCTTAGACACTTGTTCTATCCTGGAGACAGCTACCTGGTCTTATGTTCATACATTCACTAAACACTATAAACTAGATGTCATTTCTAGGCCAGGGGGTGGTTTTGCTAGAGATTATTTCTGCATGGGTTTGTGGAAAATGCTTCTGCTTCTCCATCCAGATGTCCTTCAAGGATGCATCTGCAGTCCTTACAAATGGGTTGTCCTGTCGTCAGGCAGCCCTTCGGTCGGCCGGATTCCAAAGTCTGGGTCTGGCCTCGGCTGGTGTCGCACTTCACCCGACGTCATCTCTGCTGGTCTTCGGGTATAAAGGCATCAGCCGACGCCATTTTCCTCATTCTTTCTTGCCGCGTGGCGCCCGAAGCAGAAGCTGTTCGCAAGTGCCGGTCGGTCAGATCCAGAGATTACTACTACCGAATACTTCTTCGAAGACTTCTAAAAAGCTAAGTACCCCGTTGGGGACTCTTTCTTGCCTCAGCCAATGTCAGAAAAAGTGAATAACTGTTTAACTTGTGGGAAACAAATACCTCATAAAGATTTCCACTCTTACTGCTTACCTTGTTTAGGCCCAGACGACGTAGCAGCTTGTTTAGCCTGTGCTTCCTTCAACCGACGAACGCTTAGGCGTCGGTCGGAGTTTGCTGAACAGTTTTTCGGCTCAGATTTTGCGTACATTATGCCGTCGGATCCTCCGACTACTCAAATTGTTAAAAAACGCAAAGAAAAAGACCGACACTCGCGGTCCGCGGTTTCGGCCGAAACCACGGTTAAGCAAACCGCGAGTGTCTCGGTTTCGGCCGAAACCGAGCAAACGGGTCAATCTACAGCCGAATCCATGACTACTACCGAGGCCCCTTCTACCCTAGTTGAATCGGCCTCTGAAGTTTTGCCTACTAATGTGGTTTCTCCAGAATTATCGGACACCATCCCTTTGGATGTCTCTACCCCAGCACGTGGTGCTGCTAGGCCTCCTGCAGCCATGTCTATAAAGGCCTTTGCCAGGGCTAAAGCAGCCAAAACTGCTAAGTCTGTGCCTGTTAAGCCCCCTCTCACAGGCCCAGTTCCAGTTCCCAAATGCTTACTCTGGCAGAGGATCTCATCTCTTTAATAAGGGGATCCCAATCTCACCCAGACAGGGCCTCTCAACCTCCAGAAAAGAGACCTAGAGCAGAGCCCCTGAGCCAGTGTCCTCAGATGACTCTTCTGATGATACAGACAATACAGATCATCCAGAGGCTCCTTTTTCTACTTATGAAGATTCCGATGCTGAAGAATCTATTCCTTCTGCCTCTCCACCAGAGGAATTTTCCTTTGGGGAAACCTTACATGCCATGAGAGAGCAATTCCAATGGCAGGGACAAGATTTCTCAGATTCAAGAAAAGGCTTAGGACATTTTACACTTACCGCAACATAGGCCCTTAGCTATACCTCCAGTTCTTCCTGTTGTGGATGATGCATTTAATGATGTTTGCACTGCTCCTGATACTTTACCTCCAGCCCCTGCCAAGCCCGATAGGTTTTACAGGGTACCGGACACTCATCACCACTTATACAAGGCTCCCTTTGCAGATCCTGAGACTATCTCACAGGGGCCTAAGGCAGTAGCTTCAACCTCAGCGAAAAACCCTCTCCCTTCTGAAAGGGAATCCAGGTCCTTAGAGAGATGGGGTAAAAAAGTATACACCTCTGCTACTCTCTCAGCTAGAGCTTTGAACTGTCAGTTTCATATGATCCAATACCAAGAGTTTATGCTTGATCAGTTAACTAAGAAACTGTCCTCTGATGATTCCTTAGATAAGAAATATGTTCTAGAAATGGTGAATAACATTCAGCAGGTTAGTAACCATTCTTTAAAATGTGGCTATGATGCACTGGAGGCTTCATTTAGATCAGCCATGACTGGCACAGTTATAAGAAGGCATGCATGGTTGAAAGAACAGGTCTTGCCGGATCATGTTAAAGCAAAGCTATTAGATGCTCCTATGGATAAGGTCAGTCTATTTGGTTCTCCTGCCCAACAAGTAATGAAGAAAATGGAAGAGAAGGCAAAAATCTGTACAAACAGTTAAAGATTTCCTACAGGTTCAGCCCCCAAGATTTAGCAGGAACTGGCCTTCCAAAAATTGGTCCTTTCCAGACTCCTCTAAATCTCAGAGAGGCAGGAATAGACGTTCCAGAGGCAGAAATCAATCCAGAGGAGGTGCCTACAGGGGACGCCAGTGGCAAGGCAATAACCAACGAGGCACAGATACAACCACTGCCACTGCAACAGGACAATCACAGTGACTTGGCTCTCACACCGCCTACCAGGGAACAAATAGCAGCACCCTTAGGCGGAAAGTTAGCCTTATTTTCAAAAAACTGGCACTATATCACAAGAGACAAGTGGATTTTCAAACTATAGACCAAGGCTACAGGTTTCATTTCCACACCTTACCAGTAAAAAGAGGAATGCCAAACCTACCACCAAATCAAAAGACAGAAGCTCTAAAACAAATAGCTCAATTAACAAAGATGAGAGCTGTGGAAAGGGTACCACCTACAGAACAGGGCAAGGGATTTTACTCCAGACTCTTCCTAGTACCAAGAAAAGAGAAAAGTTGGAGACCTATTCTCGACCTGTCCGCCTTAAACACATTCATCATTGTTCCAAAATTCAAAACGCTGACCCTACAGCAACTTCTTCCCATGCTGGGCAAGGAGTATTGGCTGGTGACTCTAGATCTCAAGGAGGCATACCTGCACGTCCCCATACGACCAAATTGCAGAAGATACCTCAGATTTCTTGCAGGATCAGAGCATTATCAATTCTCAGCATTGCCCTTTGGCTTATCTACTGCGCCCAGAGTGTTCACGAAATGCCTGGCATCAGTAATCGCTCATTGCAGGCTTCAGGGAATCCAAATTTATCCATACCTGGACGACTGCCTGATACAAGCGGACAACAAAAGCAAGCTGACACAAGACTTACAAAGAGTCATTTGCTTACTACAAGCCCTGGGATACACAGTCAATTTAAAAAGTCAAGACTGATACCATCCCAAACAAGAACATTCTTGGGTGCAGAATTGGACACAGTAAAACAGATGGCATTCCTAACTGCAGAAAAACAAGAACAACTTCCTCTTTACTTCTTGGCATTAACAAAGCAGAACAAACTAACAGCAAGGAAAGTACTGCAGGCCTTGGGCTTCATGGCATCCTGCATAATCCTGGTCCCCCATGCCAGACTGCATATGAGAAAGCTACAGTGGTACCTAAAGAATTTATGGTCTCAACACAGGCACAGCTTGGAAACCGAAATACCACTAATCCCATGCCTGAAACAAGAGTTCCTATGGTGGGCTCAGGCATGCCAGTCAAACCCAGGTTTGTCCTTCCACAATATTCAAACAAGCCAAACCATCACAACGGACGCCTCAGACCTCGGTTGGGGCCCACATGCTGGACAAGTGCATTCAAGGCTTATGGACTCCAGATCAGCTGCACCTGCACATAAATCAAAAAGAAATGCTGGCAGTAAAACTAGCAATCCAGAATTTCAGACCATTCCTCAAAGAAGGCCAATTGATGATAAGGACAGACAACACCACAGTCATGTGGTACATCAACAAACAGGGAGGCACTCATTCATACCCCTATGCCGCATGGCGCTGGCCCTATGGAATATGGCTCTGAGCTACAACATTCAGTTACAGGCAATATTTGTACCGGGAAAGAAAACATCCTAGCAGACATGTTAAGCAGAACTACCTCGGATGCTCACGAATGGATGCTACACCCGGACATCTTCAAGGCCATCACAAAAATGGGGAATACCACAAGTAGACCTATTCGCATCCCCACTCAATCACCAGCTCAAGAAATTCTGCACAAGGACATACCACCCACTTGCTTGGAAGGTGGACTCTCTATCCTTCAGTTGGAAAGGCCTGACAGCATATGCATTTCCACCCCTTCCTTTGATGCACAAGGTACCACTGAAAATCACAGAGGAACGCCCAAGGATAACTCTGCTCGCTCCAAATTGGCCAAGACAACATTGGTATCCATTGCTGAGGAGCATGTCTCGGGAAACGTGGACACTACCCTGATTCCTTTGATGTTAACTCAGAGCGACTACAACATCCTGCATCCAAACCTGAAAACTCTGCAACTGACTGCCTGGAACATTACATAAGAGCAACTAACCCAGATTTATCCCAAAGGGTTAAAGACATTATCCTTGAGGCCCGCAGACCTTCAACAAGAAGGAACTATGCAGGAAAATGGAAAACGTTTGTCATTTGGAGTACTGAAAGAGGGAAAGATGTGTCAAAGGTAGATATTGCCAACATCCTGGAGTATTTGGCAGAGCTTCTCCATACAGGCCTGTCCTATTCATCCATCAAGATACATGCATCAGCTATTTCTGCAGAATACAGCTTCGATCCCCCTGTCTTCTCTCATCCTCTGCTCAGGCAGTTCCTGAGAGGAATTAAGAATGTAAAACCTCCTAGGAAACCACCATTACCAGCATGGGACTTGAACTTTGTGCTAGAAAAATTGACACTCCCTCCATTCGAACCAGCAGCAACAGCAGATCTTCAACACCTATCCTGGAAAACTGCTTTTCTACTGGCAATTCCTTCAGCAAGAAGGGTTTCAGAGCTACAGGCTTTAATGGCAGTACAACCCTTCCTAATCTTCCATCGATAGAGTATCCATGAGAACTAATCCTACATTTATGCCTAAGGTGGTATCCGGAGTGTCTCTAAACCAGGCTATCCACCTACCTACCTTCTTTCCCAATCCACAGAACAGAGGGGAAAGACTGCTGCATACCTTGGATGTACATAGACAGTTGCGCTACTACCTGGACAGAACCAAGGGCAATAGAAAAACTGACCAGTTTCTAGTAGCTTATGCAACAGGAAGGGAAGGAAAAGCAATTTCCAAACAGACCATCTCCAAGTGGATAGGAAATTGCATAAGATTCTGTTACTCCTACCATGGAAAGCAAATTCCACAGAACATAAGGCCTCATTCTACAAGGGCTACAGCCACTACCACAGCTTTCTTACGAGGAGTGGCTACCAAGGACATTATTGAGGCGGCTACTTGGACCTCCGTGCATACATTTGCCAAGCATTATAATTTACCTCTATACTCTATATCCCGAGCAGGGTTTGCCACTGCTGTTCTGCAAGGGATCCTAACTACACCATAATTCTTCTTCCTCCTCCCCTAGTTTGGCTATGGTATTCTACCCATTTGTAAGGACTGCAGATGCATCCTTGAAGGACATAGTACAGTTTTGTACCTACCATAAATGTAGATGTCCGAACAGGATAGCATCTGCAGTCAGGATTACCCACCCTCCTTCCCCTCTGTGGTACTCCTAGGGTATTTGCCCCCCTAATAGCTAGCTGGGGGGGGGGTCTCTTATGGTGTATTTGTTTGTATGTATGTACATACATGCTTATTTGTTTTTGTGTTTGCCTTCTACTTTTTTGGAAATATTGGCATTTACCCAAAAATTTAGCTATCCAAGAGGGCAACTGGCATCTGGGGCAAGAAACACTGAGGAAAATGGCATCGGCTGATGCCTTTATACCCGAAGACCAGCAGAGATGACGTCGGGTGAAGTGCGACACCAGCCGAGGCCAGACCCAGACTATGGAATCCGGCCGACCGAAGGGCTGCCTGACGACAGGACAACCCATTTGTAAGGACTGCAGATGCTATCCTGTTCGGACATCTACATTTATGGTAGGTACAAAACTGTACTTTCTTCCTCTGCATGAGCTTTGGCACTCTCCCTCATGTTATGAATAGTGCAGCATATGAATAGAAGAACATAGAGTAGTTGTATAAAATCTTTCCATAACCATAGATGTCCTTCTCTTCAATGTGCTGCAGTATTACTCCCCCCTGCCTTTCCCCGTGCTAGCCTGGCCCCTGGTGACATGTTTTCCTCACCTAAAGTCAGGCTGGTGCTTTGCGGCATTCAGTTCCGAGATTGGTACGTGCTGATGTCTGCTTTATACCCGACGTCTCTATGGCCGACATACGCTAGCTGATGTGTGGCATCGCATGTACCTTACAGTAGCATTGAGACTTTTGTATACTGGTTGGACGTACGAGTCAGCCGGTGGCGGGCTCCCTCTTGTTATGAATACTGCAGCATATACAAGAGAAGGGCATCTATGGTTATGCTAAGATTTTACACAACTATTTTATACAGGAGAAGAATGAGGTTTAAAAGAAGAGAAGACTTAAATGGGCCTTGTAATGTTTGACTGAAAATGATTGGGTAGATTATAAATGATGTATAACGTCTACAAGTGGGAGTGTGTCAGTATGGTTTGTGACATAAAATGCTTGCAACTAGAATTGCCTGTGTAGTTTGTTTTCATTTCTGTAGATGTATGATTGTGTCATAAGTGATGGTTTAAAAAAGATTTTTCATGTATAAAAAAAGGGCAGGAATTGAATAATGTATGCAATGTTACTTAGGTTATATGATGTATAGTAATATAGTTGAAGTGTACTGTTTGTTAATACAGTTTGATTACTTTTATATAAATGTAAAGTTACCTATGTCAGAAGTGATAATTCAATAAAGTTGTTTGAAAAAAGAGAGAGATTGCGGCAGTTAATATGATGTCCCAACCCAATGTAGAAAATGGAGAGAAAAAAGGGGGGGGGGGGGGTGATGATGAAATATCAGTACAGTTATGTTTGGCACCATCTAAGCTCTTAGATGAAATTTTTGGATCATCTTGTACGTAGCATGGTTTTGAAATTATTAATGCAAATGTAAACAAACAATAATTGATGCCTAGAGGTGTCGGTAGGCTGTAACTGCAGAAGTGCTTGGAGATTTCACTAGATTGTAATAAATTGAGTGAGTCATCCTAAAATGTGCCTGGTGAAGTCATGGGATGTCAGTTACTAGTAGAAGGATTTGAAAATTCTGGAGTTAGGCACTGTTAATCTTGTAGTTGATGTAATCTGTATAAATGTGAGATGGGGCAGCATGTGTAATAGTGGGTGGTCTTTGCATACTTGCACGTCAGCAAAAACTTATTAGAAAAAAAATGTAATGTGTACTTTCAGGGGAGTTGATATGGGGCAAAAGTTCAAAAGAATGCAAGGGTATGTGATCTCATCTGTCTTTGGACAGAAATGTTAGTGAGTCAGAAGGAGAAAACTGGAATAAGCTTGTCAGAGTTTGGGAAGAATGTCATGTGGGTTGGATCTTGGCATAGCTTTCTGGGCTTCCAGAGAATTAAATTGTGTGCAGGGTTCTGACTAAAAAGTGAGGGCTAAAAACGCACCAGTCAGTAGGAGGACGTAGAAGGAAACCTGTTTGTGTTTGGGCTTTGGGAATGGAAATACTCGATAGTTTTTAAGTTACTTGATTACCTTGTTTGGTGTAGAGGAGAAGTGTGAAAATTAATTCTGTTCCATACACAGATTATGTTCCTTTGGAAAAATGGCAGTGGAGTAATAAGGATAAGCTTGTTTGTCAGTGATGAATAGTTACAACCATTTTAAATGTAATTTTGCATTTGACAATGGATAACAAGAGTAGTTTGACTGCAGAAATATTTTTGCACTGTTTTTTATAACCAGCTGTGGATGTTTCTAGTCTTGCTTAAATACCCTAGCTGAAGTACTGTATGCAGAATTTTCTGAAGTCGAAAAATACAAAGACGTTTTCTTTCTCAAAAAAAAAAAAAAAAAGACACAGTTTTGTTTATATGCCACTAATGTGAGGTCCACTTATACATTTTTATTTTCAATTTGGTTTTCCTGGCAAAGTATATCCTACAACCACTAAAAATATTTAAGAAGATGCAGCAGCAATTCTGTGCTATAAGTGGGTGTGAAATAGTCCCTTTCAGTTACTAACTAGTTAATATAAGATACTAAACACAGTTTTCATTTTATCTGTGCAATATTTAGAAGCGTACTGTTTCAGGTTGAGTTTTGAGGTTAGTTTAAACTGTTTTGCTGGCAGCTTGAAATAAGTGTAATTATTCTGTATTAGTGTGAGTGATGGCAGTGGAGGTACAGATTGACTCAAACTGTCCAGAATCTACTTCATGAGAGAAGTGGAAGTTCCTGTCAGTTATAGATAAGGTAGGGAGTGCTTATCAGAAAGGTGTGTACATCATGGAAGTGCCAAGAATTCATCCTCCCTCCATTGCTTAGCTTTAATTGAGGACTATGTACTGAAAAGTACGCAGGTTGTGAGAGAGGAGGACATAGCTGGGCTCAGCTTTCCTGATATAGACTAGGGGGAGCACAGCATGAATTTGACTATATTAGTTAACAAAGGGGGTGTACTAACCTACACTGAGGAAAATGAAATCCAAGGATAGCAGTATTATTCAGCTGAAATGTGTAAAAATATCTGCTAAAAGGAATTTAAGCTTTTAACAACATAGTTTTGGCAGATATAGTAGTTGAAATTTAAAGTTTACATTTACAAAATGTACAGCAAAAGTAGACTGATTAATTCAAGGTACTTTTAAAAATAAAAAAAAATTGCATTTCAGATAGGGATTGAGAATTAAGGGGCAGTTTAAAAATTCAAGTTGGTCAGTTTGTTTGCCTGATGAACCACATCAAAATATGCAGAGTGTTGCATTATTTTTTTTGTTTAGTTTAAAAAAGTGTGAGTTTGAATTGCCTGCTTTAGTGTATTTTTGGCTGCAGGATATTTCATTTTATTTTGTTTAAAGTTAAGTCCATCTGTCTTGATAAGAGTTGGGATGTGGATCTACGATGCTGCTTCACTTATATTTGATCGCAGAGGATGATGTGCTTGTCAAGTCATCTTTTTTACTCAGCTTTGTGTTCCTTGATAAATCATCAGATTCCAGGGAATCTTCAATGTGCCTTGTTGCCATGCCAGACCTGCTCTGCTGCTGCAGGCAGAAGACACCACATACAGCAGTAACACCAGTGTTTTGATTCTGCGACAGGAAACCTAAGACTCCTAAATCATCCTGGGCTGTATGTGCTGTATTGGCTACTTGTCTGCAGCAGAATGACCTTCGGGGGGTGGGAGTGTGTTCTCTCTCTCTTGCCTTGCATGGAATTCAGCTGCAAGTCCTCGCCAGTTTTTTTTCTGCCTTAGCTATGCCCCCCCGCCCCCCAGTTGAAATGGTTGTTGGGGATTCCCTGAGTCTGGATCCCACCTTTTAATGTGCAGGTATTTATTTGCTAGCCTTATGGTGAGGGGGCAGGGTGTTTTTGCCTGCTGTGGGTGGTCAGTGTCCATATGGCAACCTGAGCTCTATAAGGCCATCAGGACAAGGAAAGTATTGAGCAGTAGTGGCTGACTCCCTTTGTTTTGGGTACACGTAGGGGATCTTAGCAGTCTCACCACATAACCTCTCCAGTGGAGCTTAGAAGAATAGCTGTGAGCTACAGATAGATCTGCTAGGAATAGGGAATTTTAGAAGGTCTAAGGACCTGCTTCTTCAGAGCTGTACCCATGTTAAGAGGACAACTGACTAAGGATAAGTGATGACTATATGCAGCTCTGAAAGGTTGTTATAAGGGAGATGTTATCTATCCAAAGTTTCACATCTCCCTGTAATATGATGATTAGCTCTCTATACTCGCTGACATAAATCAAACTTCAAGCTGATATACATCCTAACCCAAGACCCATGCAGCTACTCCCACCCCACTCAATAACTCCCACAACACCTGCTAATACTACCCTCCAACTTCTTCCCCTAAAATATTCCAAATCAGATTTGCTCATAACTAATTTTAACCCCAGAAGTATCACAAAAAAATCTAGTGAATTTCATGCAGCCCTAGATACCTACACTCCTGATACAGTAATTAGTACAGAGACATGGTTAAAACCACACATTAAAGATGAAAAAATGCTTACCAGTGATTATAATGTTATTAGACAAGATAGTCTGAACAAGTGTGGTGGAGGCATTGCCATCATATATAAAAATGTCCTCAAAATTGAAAAATTAATCTGTACTCCCCCAGATCTACCTTAAGCAGAAATTCTAACCACCCGATTTGAAGTAAATCCACATAAAACCATCATGATTATTGCCTCCTACCTACCACCAGGAAATAATCTACCTACCATTGCAAGTCTTCTATCCTGGTCATCCTCCACTTTCAACCAAGAAACTGTAGTACTAGGCAATTTCAACTTGGACTGGCTGTCCTGCTCATCTGACACCCACTCCAATTTTATCAATCTATTCAGTTTCACCCAAGCTATAAACTTCCCCACTAGAATCGATAAACACACTAAGAAAGAATCTGTTTTAGACTGGATAGTAACCAATAAGCCCAACTTTGACCACCAGGCTGGGTGCCTCCCCGATTCTCTGTGATCACTCCCCTACCTTTCAACTTAGGAAACACATTCACCCCCCCTGTAAAGTCATTTTCAAACGCATATGGAACAAAATAATTTTTTGCCCTACCATCTTAAATTCTCTGCTTCAAAACTACAACTGGTCAGTTCTAAAATTGCTCCACTTAGACCAGCTGTACAATATTTTAATGATACTTTCCTCAACATCGGACCCGAGGGGGAAGACTCGGATCGATCTTCATCAGTTACGAGCCTTCCTCTTGGCGCTTTGGCTCGGGTGAGCTTGGACCCGATATCTGCTTCAGAGCTCATCTCCTTGGCGCCGAGGGTTACTACCATATCCTCTATGGTTAGTCGGCCTCCGGAGCCGGGGGGGTCAGCCTTCGAGGTTATGAGGAGCGTGCTGGCCAGGTCGTCAGCTGCATCCTACGGCACCGACACTCTGCCCCCTCCGGCATCGGTGTCAGTTTCAGATCACTCTCTATCCATGGACAGCAGAGACCCAAGGCCTCAGGATACCTCCATGAGTGGTCCCCAACTTTCTGATGTCTTCCCAGAGTTTTTGCCTGAGGAGCCCGCCAGACAGAGATTGTGTAAGAGGAAACACGTCGACTCCCCGGATGAGTGTCTCATGTCGGACACTGACCTCGAGGAGTCAGAGGGGTCCCCAAGTCGTCTTCTGAAGATATCTCTTTTTCAGATATCCTTGACATCTTGAAGCAGAGAGATGGCTGGCCCTCCAAATCTCCTTCTGATGAGGAGTTGGTGTTCCTGAAGGCTTTCGGGTCTCAACCTTCTGCCTCTTGGGTGTCTCCCCCTTTCAATGAGCTACTAGATCTTGTCTGTCGAAATGTGTGGGAAACTCCTGAATCTGTGGAACCAGTCCCTAGGAGACCCAATAAGTTTTTGTCCGCTCCCACAAACAAGGAATATCTGACAAAAGGCATTCCAGTAGATGCCATGGTGGTGGCAGCAGCCACCAAAAAGGAACTTGCTGAAACTTCGTCTACCGTCCATCCACCTAACAAGGAGTCCCGGGCCATGGACAGGTATGGGAAGCGTGTGCTTACCTCAGCGGTCTTTACTCTGCGGTCACTGAACTACTTGAGTCATTCTACATGGCTCCAGAGAGGTTTCCTGAAAGAGCTAGGAGATTCTCTACAGGGTAACATTTCTGATGCCATGGCACAGAAGGTCAATGCACAGATGTCTACAGGTCAATGCACAGATGTCTACCCTAAATTCCCTTAACAATTCCTCCATGAGGCTGATCTCATATGCAGCCGACAGAGCAAGCAGGGCAGTGGGTTCTGGAGTCCCTCTTAAGAGACACTCCTGGATGTGGCTGTGTAATTTTGCAGATACCTTCAAGTCTACGTTCACCAACGCCCTATTTGACAGTTCATCGTTATTCGGAACCAAGGTGAAGGACACTCTCACTAGGTGCGAGCAGGAAGGAAAAACCCTGTCTGCCATGGGAGTCCATTTTTCCATGCCTTCTAGACCTTACCCCAAGAGCCAGAAAGGTGGGAAAATGTGGTTCAGGAAGTCGCAGAGGTTTTTTCAGGACACACAAAACGATTCCCCCTCCAGAGGCAGGGGAGGGGGTGGAAATTCAGGTGGAGGCCCCCGTAACCAAGGGGACTATGATTCCTTTTGTGGTTCTCCCTACCAGCGCTCCTGAAAGGAGGCCCGACTCTGCGTCTCTGGAGCCGGTCAGGGTATTTCTTTATTCCCAGAAGCCTGGCATGACGTCACCCAAGACGAGTGGGTATTAAAGATAATTTCCAGAGGTTATCATATTCCCTTCTGTTCTCCTCCACCACCAACCAAGAGAATTCCAGAGGGATTCTGCAACTTTAGAAATAAAAAAAGTTGCTTTCAAAGAGAGCCATCCAGCCTGTCCCCGCAGAACAAGTAGGATTAGGGACTTACTCCAGATTCTTTTTGGTGCCGAAAAGAACAGGGGACCTGAGACCCATCTTGGATCTCAGCCGATACAAAAGTCCAAGTTCCGCATGGTCGTCTTACAGTAAATACTCCCTCTGTTAGGGAAAGATGTGTGGATGTGCTCCATCGACCTCAAACATGCTTATTACCATATCAAGATGGACAGGCATCGAGAAGTCATCTACACTTCCGGCTGGGAGCCAGTCATTTTCAGTTTCACGCTCTGCCCTTTGGTCTCACCACAGCCCCTAGGGTGTTCACTAAATGCATGGCAGTGGTAATGGCTCACTTGAGACATCAGGGATTCCAAGTGTTCCTGTACTTGGACGACTGGCTCCTTTCTGCCACCACCAGGCATCTACTGTTACAGACCAGAGACGCCACTATTACATTGTGCCAAAGGTTAGGAATTACTCTAAATTGCGAAAAATCTGCCTTGTTGCCCTTCCAGCGTGTCACTTTTATCGGCGCCAAACTAGATATGGTGCTCATGAGGGCCTTCTTACCAAAATGAGAATTGGCCCTCCAGTCTTCTCTATGCCTTTCCACCGTTTCCTCTGATATCAAAGGTCATTCAGAAAGCACAGTCTTTGGGAAGCAAGATGATCCTGATTGCCCCACACTGGCCCCATCAGATTTGGTTTCCTTTCCTTCAACCCTATCTAATGGACGATCCCTGGATTCTGGACCCAGATCCAGATCTACTGACTCGGATGTCAGGACAGTTCCATTCCTCCATCCAGACCCTCAAGTTGACAGCTTGGCTGCTCCAGTTCTGTCATGTCAGGCTTCATGATTTTTCCCCAGAAATGGTCCACATTCGATGTTTTCTTCCCACAAGCCTTCTACCAGGAAGATTTATTCCAGTAAGTGGAAGAGATTCTCCATTTGGACCTGTGAAAGACATATTGATCCTTATACAGTGCCTGTTTCGGCAATATTATAATTTCTTTCTCAACTGTTCAGTCAGGGGTCAGCTGCGGCAACCATTAAAGTGCAACTGGCAGCGATTTCTACCTTTCACGTTGCTAATGAGCCCAACCTTATGGCTCATAGGCTTTGTAGGGCCTTTCTGAAAGGGACAATGTTACTCCGACCTCCAGTCTTTGATCCAGTAATGCCATGGGACCTCAATTTTGTATTACAGAAGCTCACCTTGACTCCCTTTGAGCACGCAGCTACGTGTGACCTTAAATTCTTGCCATGGGAGATGGTATTCTTGGTAGCCATAACTTCAGCTAGGCGGGTCTCTGAGCTCCAAGCTTTATCGATTAGTGGTGGTGCTGCGGTAGCGTTGTTGCCTCACAGACGTTGTCCTGTTCGATTCTCAGCTAGAGCGTCTTCTGTGTGGAGATATGCATGAATGGGCGTACCTTCGTTGAAGGTTGTGCGTCAGGGCTGGCAACTCGGCACGTAAAAATCTACTGCCAATCATTAGCGGATTGGAGTTCCGCTGTGGCGACCCCTAACCGGGAAAAGCCGAAAGATGCAACACAACATTTGGTGTTTCACAAAGACAGGGTCTCTTTAAAAAACAATCCTTCCTTTATTCCAAAGGTTGCTTCTGTTGTCAATATCAACCAATCCATTGAGTTGCTTGTGTTTTTTCCTGAATTTTCTATCAAGGCAGAATTTAAGTTTCATCAGCTAGAAGTTCATAGACAATTGTGTTTCTATTTACATAGGACGAAAGATTTCAGGAAATCAGATCAACTGTTTGTCTCGTTTTCAGACACTAGACTTGGGGTTCCTGTTTCTAAAGTAACTTTGTCTCACTGGATTTCCAATTGCATCTCATTTATTTATGGTTCCACGGCAAAGAATTACCCTTTAAAGTGAAGGCTCATTCTACGCAATCTGTGGCTACCTCTACTGCATTTCAGGTGAAGGCTCATTCTACGCAATCTGTGGCTACCTCTACTGCATTTCAGGCTAGGATTTCTATGGATGATATTTGTGCTGCAGCAACATGGGCTTCGCCTCATACTTTTATTAGTCACTACAAATTAGATCTGGTCTCTAGAGGCAGATCTCCTTTGGTTCCACAGTGCTCGAGTATTTTTCACTGAGCCACCCAAGGTCAAGGAGCTAGGGACACTGTCCCAGGGGTAAGAATGAAGGCGAGATTGGACTACATAACATCAAGAAGTTATATACTCACCATAATGTTCAATGTATGTAGTCCATCTCGCCTTACATTCTTAGTAACCCCCCCCCATCCCCCCTTTGAGGACCTGGAGTTATAGTCTCTGGGTGTCAGTAGTCCTTTCTGTTAGGGTTGTTCTTCTTCTCAGTGTGTGTGTGTGTGTGTGTGTGTGTGTGTGTGTGTGTGTGTGTGTGTGTGTGTGTGTGTGCGCGCGCACTTGCAGCAAACAAGATCTGGGGAATGGGCCTGTTGCAAGTTAATGGGCCTGTTGCATGATGGGATACCTCTTAGCCACGAGCCAATTGAAGACTTTGAGCTGGAGTATGTACCCAGGGGTAAGAATGTAAGGTGAGATGGACTACATACTTCGAACGTTATGGTGAGTACATAACTTCTTGTTTCTTTCCTGCTATCTTCCCCTTGTCTTACTTCTACCAATTGAAAATATCACAATGGTTTATTTTTTTTTATATATCTAATGAGTTTCATATTACTGTCTGTATTAAGGCATAGGAAATGCAATGTTTTTCTGTTTTACATTCCCTTTTTTAAGTTGTGATTGTTGGCAACTGTTAAAACTTTTTTGTATATTATTTTTTAAATCTTTTTAAGAAATTTTTATAATTTATTTTGTACTATTGTTATGGAGATTCTCTCCCCAGGTCTCCGCTGAAAATTGGCTACTTGCCCAGCCGGACTCTACCCGGTTAATAAATGTAATATAAATAAATAAATGTCACCCAGAAGGAGAAATAAGTAAGCAGTGAGTGGGTTGACATGGCAACAGGATGTTATAGTGACAATAAAAAAAATTACAAGGAAGTAATAATGTCAAGGTATGGCTTTCTTGGCATTCCTCTGTCTCTTTAAAGTAGTGACTGCCTAGCTGTGGACATGTTACAATTTCATGTGAAAGTGTTCTGTTTTATATATAGTGTTTGTTAGATTTCTGCATTTTAACTCTGCATACCTGTTACTACTGTATTTTCAGTATTTTAACTGAAGTAGTGAGAAATCAACAGTACTACTTTATACTGGTCCTGCTTGGTCCCCTCTACATTTGACATTATAAAGCATAATCTACTATGGAGCCTTGGGTACTGTTTTTGTATGGTTTGCCTCCTGACTTAGTTGTACTTTATGGATTAAACTGGGGAAATGACTTCATCTGTCTATCCTGTTACAGATGGAATTTCACAAAGTTCCATTCTGGATCCGCTGTTCTGTTTACATGCTTCCACTGAGAGTATTTGTCAGAGTTCTTCAGTGTTAGTATACTGATGATGCTTAACTACACCTCTTTTCGCTTCAAGATATGTTATCTGTTTATAGACTCTCGAGGTGAGAATCTGGAATCCATCCAGTACTGATGAAGGCTAGGCTTTGGCAGTGGTCTTGGACACATTTTCATGCCACCTTCAGTGTATCTAATTGCCCTTTTTTAATGCTTCTTATAGGACCTTGACCAATGGCTGCACTACCATTGCACAGTTGGCCCATTTGTCTAATAGAATAGGAGCTGGGTTTTCTTGTGTTAGATGAGATCCCCATTACCGATTTGCTTCTGCTCAAGAATCCCCATCAGTTGTCTGTTCTCTGGTGGGAGTTGGGTAGTAGGGAACAGGCCAGCTTGCTGGCCCTGGGGCAGTCTACATGATCCTCCTGAAAGCACCACCCTCTTGAAGGGAAGCCTGACCCATATGCTAATTTCCCATAGGCTACTTGGTGCAAATGCATTATGGTAGTGCAAGCTTGGCCAGCTCAGAACTCCATAGGGTGGATGTGTATGTAGCACTCCTTCTAGCTGTCACCCATGTGTTGAGCCAGAGCTGCCTCCCTCCGCCCATGTTGTGCGAGGAGGCAGTAGCAGCAGTTCACTTCCATCCTCACTGTCTAGCTTCCACAGCCATGCAAACAACTAGTACTTAGAAACTGGGTCATCTGTGGCATAGACATTGCGTTATACATCCTTACATTTACTTTTAATTGGTTTTAATTGCTGCACCCTTGACCCCTTTGTGGTTTAGCTAGTGAGAGGTTGGCTTTTGTGAGGAAAGTGAGAAACTGTGTGATTTTCCACAGGTTTACACTTTAGAAGACTGGGTGCCATCTGCTTGAAGACCTCCTACTACTTTCTTAGAAATATCTCCTGCAGTAAGAACCACCTTCAGTAAGAACCTCCTTCCTCCACATGACCTGTCAGTAGTTGTACATGCCCTGATGTCTTCTCAGCATGATTTACTGCAATTCCATTTTCCTGAGACTGCCTGGCATTGAGCTTGATTGTCCGCCACAGGTACAGAAATTCTCAGCAAAGTTACTAGATTATTCCATTTCTGCAGAGACTTTTCTGGCTACCAATTCAATTTCACATTTATCTTTAAAGTCTTGCTGGTTCTTTAGCTCCACATGGTTTAGATTCCCTATACTTCAAGCAGCGTTTGGTCCAATACTACCCAGCTGGGTCCCTACAGTCCTCTTCCATGTGGTTTAAAGGTTTTTGGAGCTTTTCTGGAGATACCTAAAATTTGGATTTCCAATCACCAGACCCTTTATCTTTTTGTTTTAGCATTTATGTGATTAATTTATTCACTTGATTTATTTGATTCTCCCAGTTTTATCCAATCTT